>NC_132847.1:57256846-57519158 GCF_048164855.1 Canis lupus baileyi
CGCCGGTCAGCCATCTTTAGTGAGGGCACCTGCGGACAGTGAGAGCGCCCTCAGGTTGAAGGCGTGGTGTCCCTGAGCTACGTTAACTGGCGGCAGAGAAGCGGGAAGAGACACCTGTCTCTGACTAGGCTGCCTTGCTACCTCGCGTAATAATGTACAAGGACAGTTCATTTTGCGCCTGAAGGGCCGTCTGCTTTTACCTAAGTCCAGGTGCCGTGCAGGTTACCCTCGAGCGGCGCATCCCGCGGCCATTGGCTGAGAGGGACGCCGGGTGGATGACGCCACTTCCGGCGCCGCTCGGGGCGCTAGCGAGTCCAGGGTCTCTGCAGGCTTCTCTCCGGGGGGGATCGTTCAGCTTGTTGAGGTCTTTACACTGAGTGCAGCGGCCTCCGCTGCACCTGCTCCGGTTCCTACTCGCCTCCCTCCGGCCCAAGTCACGATAGGTAGGGCGCCCAGGCCCGGCTGCAGCTAAATGATGACGCTAAAATCCTACATAAAATACTTGCAAACCGGTTCTGGTGTTTCACCAAAGAATTACATACTGCACCTGGAAGGAGCTATTTTAGAGATGCAGGCATATTTGAATAACAAGAGAAAATTACATCTGTAGTGCCAAAGATACGGTCGTCTTAATATTTTCTGAAAAGGTATTTGATTAAAAAGATATTTTCTAAAAAGGTATTTGATCAAATTCACCATCCATTTCTGGAGTTTTAAAAGACGTCTTGATTATTATGGAAGTATAGTTGACACACAATGTTTCAAAATTTCTTAATAAAGCAAACAGCACATCTTGTTTAGATTTTCTAGCTAACTAATGGTAGATACTTGCAATCATAATAATTTCAAATATACGACTTACATTTGAAAAACTCAGGAGTTTTCCCACTAATAGTTCAGGATCTAATCCAGGATTCCACATTTGGTCATCATGTTCCCTTAGTCTCCTCTGAGCTATTACGTATTTCAGCTTTTCCTTTATTTCATTTTATTTTATTTTATTTTATTTTATTTTATTTTATTTTTTATGACTGACATTTTTTTAAGGGTACTGGTCAGTTTTATAGAATTGTGTGAATTTGAGTTTGTCGGGTGTTTTCTCATGATTAGATTGGGGTGATGGGCTTTGGGGGAGACCACGACAGAGGGGAAGTGCCTCTCTCATCACATAATATCCAGCTATGTGATATGCACATGGTGATGGTAGACCTCCTTCACATAGTTAAGATGATTTCTTGGCCAAAATGTTACCATTTTTAACCCTCTTTAAGTCTCAAGAAGCTCCACCTTCTGGAGGGTAGAGGGAGGGTAGTTGATAGGATTTTTTACAGCCTATTAAAGTGATTCTAAGGTTCATTTCCAAGAAATGAACAGGTGAGAGTAGCTAAATTTTTGAAGAAAAAAAAAAAGAACAGTTAGAAAGGATTTGATCTACCAGATATTCAAACTTATTAATTCAACCAAAAAATATTCAGTGGGTGCCTTCTACCAGGCACCATTTAAAATGCAGGGCCACAGTGATGAACAGGACAAGTCCAAGATCCCAGTAAGCTGTCATTCTAGTCCAAGGAGACGGGCCATAGACAAGTAAACAAGTAAATATCATGTTGACCTCAGATTCTCATACTTTCTAGGAAGAAGTGAGCAGAATGATAAGAACAACAGAATTTAATGTTTCTGGTGTAGGGACAGGCACATCAATGGAGCAAAGTAAGTTCAGAAAAACATACAAATAAGTGTAGGAATGTGGTACAGGGCAGGGTTTCTCAACCTTTCCCCCATTATTATCCCTAAAGGAGCCTTTTCAGACTTTTTCCCTAATCACCACCTCCCATAAAATTTTAATACCACAGATATAACATGTATCTCTATGTACTGCACATATGTCTGTGCTTTATACATAAAAAGAGTAGGATTTTTCTTCTGTGCCCCAAGACCAATTTTCAACCCGTTGGGGGTGATGTCCCTATCGAGAAAACATTGTATTGGAATGTCAGATAAAGTTAGAATTTCAAATCAGTGGGGGACATGATGAGCTAGCTCTTCAATAAGTTAGTTTAGATATTCCCATAATATTGTATATCAAATCGTGTTTATGTACATTAGAAAATTTTACCTTAAAATGAAAGCATAATATATATTTAAACGGAGTGTTATTCAGCCTTAAATAGGAACAAAATTCTGATAGATGCTATGATATGGATGAGCCTTGTAAATATTCTGCTAAGTGAAATGAACAAGACCCCGAAGGACAAATATTATATAGTTCCACTTACATGAGGTACCTAGAATAGGCAAAATGCCTATTTTAGGTACTTAGAATAGGCAAATTTCTCTATGAGAAAGTGTAATAGAAATTACAAGGGGATGGGGAAGGAGAAATGAGGAATTATTGTTTAATGGGTATAGAGTTTCTGTTTGGGATGATGAAACACTTCTAGAAATGTATAGTGGTAATTGTTGTAGAATACTGTGAATATGCTTGATACCACTGAATTGCCACTTAAAAATGGTTAAAATAGTAAATTTTGTTATGTATATTTTACCACAATACAGAATTTTTTAAGTGAGACCATAAAATACCCAAAGAGAATAAAGGCAGATATTTATATACTCTTGGATCGAGGAAAGGAAGGCCTTCATGAGCCCAACATCAAAAACAGCACACAGAAAGCAAAATATTGCTGGATTGACCTTAGAAATATTACAAATGTGTGTGCCAGAAAATCTCAGGAACCACCTAAAAAGACAAGTATGAGTAAGAACATTTTTTGAAACACATTTGTAACACGTGACACGGGGTTAAAATTTATAAGCAGCACACACAAGTCAGTAAGTCAGAGAAGCAGTGAAAATAATGGACAGATCAACAATCCATTCACACACACACACACACACAAAAAAGACTAAATGTGTAAACAGCAGAACCTTTTAACTACTTCAGTAATTTTGACCTATAATATTGATCAGATTATTTTTAGGAGCGGGGGAGGCTCTAATCTTCATCTCTTAAATGGGGAAAACAGCCATGCCAGTCTGCTGGGGGAAGGATCAGAGGAGATTGGTGGAAATTGGGACAAGGAAGATGGAAGATAACTTGGCAACTTCCCAAAAGTCCTGGAGCTTGTATGTCCTGTGGTTTAGGAGTTCCATTTGTAAGAGTTTGTCATAAAAAAAATCATACATGCTTACAAATATGTTCATCACAGCATTACTTACTACTTCAAAAAATAGAAAACAATATAAATGTCCAAAAATCTGAAGCCGGTTAGGTAACTGATTAAGTACTTTTTGCAGGAGGATATGGAATGATATGGAAAATACTAGGTTAACAAAGCAGACCACAGAACTATTTTCACAAAAGTTACTATTTGGTTATATATATATATATATATATATATATATATATATATATATATATACAATTTAAATATGTATATATAAAAGATTGGAAAGATGATGCATAATGTTGGTAGCATTTTCTCCAGGGTGTGGGATGAAGAATAATTCTCATTTTCTCATATTCTTCTTTTTTTGCTTTTCTGTATTTATATTTTAAAAAATTATAAGTTAAATCTTTAAAAAAGGGGAACCTGGGTGGCTTGGTGGTTGAGCGTTTGCCTTTGGCTCAGGTTGTGATCCCCGGGTCCTGGGATCGGCTTCTGCATAGGGCTCCCTGCAGGGAGCCTGCTTCTCCCTCTGCCTAGGCTCTGCCTCTCTCTGTGTGTCTCTCATGAATAAATAAAAAGAATCTTTAAAAAATAAAAAAAATGTCTTTAAAAATGTAAGTACACATCTGTTCCTGTTTTTAAGCAGCTCCAAAGTTGGATATAATTTCTTACTTCAAGAATGGGGATCATACAGACTTCCAGGTGTAAAATAGTCACAGGAATGAAAAGTACAGCCTGGGGAATATCATCAGTAGTCTTGTAATAACTTTGTATGGTGACAGATGGTGACGACACTTATCGTGGAGAGCATTAAAGAAAAAAATAAAAGAATAGAGATCATAAACCTTTTCTCTGAGCTACAAGAAACAATCAAGAAAGTCACATACAAAAAGCAGATTAAGTTAAGGAACTTTCTTAGAGAAAGAAATACATGACATCCAACTCTTGGGAGCTGTAGATTAAGAACACAGACTAGAATACCATCATTGTCATGGTAAAGAGTTGGAGGTTTCTAATGCAGGTTTCTAACCTTTTCCACCCTGTTGCAAATTGAATTATGTCTCCTCTAAATTCGTGTGTTGAAGCCCTCACTGCCCCCTCCCCCAGGACCTCAGAATGTGACTATTTTTTTAAGATAGGGCCCTTAAAGAAGTGATTAAGGCAAAATGAGGTTCCAATCTGACTGAGAAGGTTAGGACACAGACCAGATGGGGGAAGACCACGTAAAAACACAGGGAGAAGACAGCCGGCTATCTAAAACCAAAGGAGGGAGAACTTAGCTGACATCAGCCCTGTTGACTTCTTGATCTTGGGTTTCTAGCCTCCAGAATTGTAGAAAATAAATGTCTCTTGTTTCAACCACACAATCTATACTTTGGCAGCCTGACCAAACAAATACACACAAATAACACAACAAAATGAGCTTCCTTGGAAACCCATCCAAGACACAGCCCAAGGTGGCTTAGAGCACCCAGGAAAACTCTTTGAAGCCTTATGTTATAAAAATAAACAAATACAAATTAATATCAGGCAGTTTTATATAAAATATTTATGCCAACTTCCAAAAAGCAAAATAGCCACACCCACACCCTGCTCCCAAGCACCTTCACTCTGAGGGATGTGGGGAGGGGCAAGGCGTACAGTCCCCAGTTGGGGTGGCAGGTGTCAGAAAACCTGGCCACTGGAATTTTCACTCCCTCCTTACAAACTCTCTAGGCTTGGTTTCTTCATCTGTAATATAAGAGTCATAATCCATACCCAGGACATCCCACTGAATGTTTGTGAAGTCCAAGAGGTAATGATGGAAAATTTTCACCTTGGTATTCCTAATACCGACAGGCTCAGTGTAGTTCCAGAGGAAAAGAAAATAAAAATGAAAAAAAGATTTAAGTTTTCAGCTTAGGGAAACTTCCTTTGATCTGGATACATTAATTGTGTATTCTAATATATGCACTTCTGGTTATTACATCAAAATGTAGTTAACATCCCTTCCCTACCCTCCCTTCCTTCTCAGGAGACTATTGTGAGCTGCAATGCAAGAGGTTGTCAGAAAGCGACGCCTTGTGGCCTTCATGTTGTACTGTCCCTGGGTGTATTGGGTATTCTCAGTTTTGTCAAAGGGCTTAAAAGAAGCACCAAGCAATACCCACCTCCTTCCCCTACAATGTTACTGATTTGACAGCCTTTTTAAAAAAGATTTATCTATGTATTTGAGAGAGAGAACGAGCAGGGGGAGGGGGAGAGGGAGAGAGAGAGAGAACCTCCAGGCTGACTCCCTGCTGAGCGTGGAACCCAATGTGACCTGGGCTCAATCCCAGCATCTGAGATCATGATCTGAGTAGAAACCAAGAGTTGGCTGCTCAAGTGGTTGAGCCACCCGGTTCCTCCAATAATTTGACACCCTTAAAGTCAGTATATTTTACATATTCCTTCGACTCATTTATTTACTGAAGGCAAGAGAAATGGATTTTCTTTTTTTTTAATTTTTATTTATTATTTATGATAGTCACAGAGAGAGAGAGAGAGGCAGAGACACAGGCAGAGGGAGAAGCAGGCTCCATGCACCGGGAGCCCGACGTGGGATTCGATCCTGTGTCTCCAGGATCGCGCCCTGGGCCAAAGGTAGGCGCCAAACCGCTGCGCCACCCAGGGATCCCAGAAATGGATTTTCTATCAAAATCTTGTATTTCTTTCTGTTCAATACAGGGGTTTATTACATACACTAATGACCATTATGCTTCAAGTTATTGGAGTTGTCTTCCTTGTCAAATTTCTTCCTCCTCTACTATAGGATAATTTTTAGTCTCTTATTAAGGAAGGAGTACAGTCTTACTGAAAATACGTTTTTAAAATTTTAGGCTTTCTGGTCAGCAAAACATCATCATATCCTTTCTAATGGATCTATTCATGAGTAGTATAATTTTCGTTTCATAAGAAGCCTAAAGAATTCATGTTTATTTGGCACACATGATTTTCAGAAACATAATTTTTTAGGGGAATTAGGTTCATTTAAATCCACAAGTCATTTGCAAATAGGATTCTCAGGCAGTTTTCTGTAAAATACTGAATTAGAGAAACAATGTTAAGTTTTGTTTGCATACCTCATCATATGATATAATCTCAGAAGTCAAAACAGCCCCCCTCCCCAGTAGGATCACTGTAACGAATGTCCACCCATCAAAGTTCGCATGACTGAACACAATGGAGATTTGACTCCACAGGTTAAATACTTGTTAGCTAATATAGAATCTTCAGATAGGTGTCTATTGGGTATCTGCTTCCAGGTCAGGTTGTGATCTTGGGCTCCTGGGTTTGAGCCCCACGATGAGCCCCAAGTCAGGGTCCCTGCTCAGCAGGGAATCTGCTTCTCCCTCTCCCTCTGCTCCTCCCCACTGCTTGTGCTCTCTTTCAAATAAATAAATAAATAAAATCTTAAAAAAAAAGAACCTTGAAGGGATGACTGGACATTGCAGACCTTGAGAGTTTTTCTATTTTCTATATTTATTGAAATATATTTATATTTCAATATAAATTAAAAGTGAATCAAATTCTGCCAAAGGAACTTTGGTGCCAGGGAAACTTGCTTTTTAATTTATTTTATATTTTAAAGAATCACATAACAAGACAGAATAGTTCTAGGGCTTTTTTTTGGTAAACATGTTTTATTTTTATTTTATTTATTTATTTTTTAACATGTTTTATTTTATTAACATTGTTGTATCATACAATATATATGAGATGGTTTTAATATTTTTTAAGTTGATCTTTTTATTTTTAGTTTAATCTTTATAAGGCAGAGAAAAGAAAATTAGAATATCTGTGTTTTATGTTCTTGATATGCTTGGCAAGAAATGTAGCAATATTATTTAACAGGTAGGGGGAGGAAATCCCATTGGGGTGTTAAGTAAGTATCAAATCTTGGTGGTTCCTTCATCACTTCTTCTAGAGTTTCTGGAGTTAGATGGTCTGAATTTGAATTCTGGCTCCATCATCACTAGATGTGTGACCTTGGATAAGTTACTTAACCTCTCAGTGACTGAGTTTCTTTATCTATATAACTAAGGATAATCATAATACCTCTCCTGTGGTGTTATTACACAATTATGTGAGATACCCATGTGAAGTGTTTATACAATACCTGATTATAGAACACATTTAAGAAGTGCTGGCTAGCTACTAATATTAGTAGGAATTCTAGGAATCATGGGTTCTCTGAGCTAGTAGGGATCTCCCAACATGTGTTTGATCTAGATCATTGCTCAAACTCTCTTACTTTTATTTCAGGCTCGCAGACAAAAAGGTTTTTCTGTTTCTTCCCGGTTTCATTAACTAACAGGGGGCTCTGAGTCTCCTAAATGGGAGTCAATTAGATAGTAATGTTCCTTCAATGAGGAATAATGTCCCTTTATTTTTTTTTTTTTTTAGAATAATGTCCCTTTAAAACAGAAAATGACCATCATCCTGAAGAGCTGGTGTGGCTTCATGACCCATCAGCTGAAGCATATCTCAGGTGTTGCCTTTCTTCTTCTTCTTCTTCTTTTTTTTTTAAATAATTAGTTAGTTAATTAATTGATTATATATATTTTTGCCTTTCTTCTTTCCATTGGATTATTGGGAGCCTACTAGCTCCAGGACTGGGTGAAGATGGCTTTTGAGTGATTTCTATGCTGTTCACATGCACTACGAATCTCCAGGGAGCATGAAGAGAGAGGGAAAATTGAGATGAACATAGCTCTCTGCCATTGTTTTAAATAAAGGCTGAGAGCCATAGAATATAGCAAAAGTCATCCACTCAAATGCCTACAGAGAGAAAGCAAGTAATAATATACATGAGTGAAGTGGGCTGAGTGTAAGGGAAAAAACCTGCAGTGCAAGCAGAATGTAAATGTCAATTGACACTTGGCCTTGATGTTGGGTAATAATAGGGTGTGGTGTGGCTATGGGGAACTAAAGAACATATGACCTACATAAAGGAGTACCTCTAATCAGCTCTTTTCTTCTTCTCAAAAGAAACTAGAAATGCAGATTTTATTTAAATAATAATAATGATGATGATGATAATGATGATGAGAAAAACCACTTTGTAGGGAAACGTTGTGCTAACAGAAGCGAACATGTCTGTTTGCCGCATATGACATGCATGTGGTCAGTTTGCAACCACTGAAATACAGATTTTTGGGCTTATCCATTCCAACCTCTCACCCAGTGGAGGAATTCTGTCTCTAGCCTCCTGATTTGAACCCTTCTAGAGATGGGGTGGCCACTCTATTTCATCATGTAAACGATTTTGTTCATGAGCTAAAACTGTCTCGGTGGAATTTACTGCATTCCATCCTCCTTGGTCACTTTGAAGCGATGAGGAGTAGGACAGCACCTTATATTTGACGACTTCCCAAAGAAGGTAGTAGTTGCCTTGCCATGCTTTCCCACTACCCCCAAATTGTCCTTTAACCATGACATGATTGCTAGGCTTGTCCCTGTCCGGCTGTGCCTCCCCTAGAACGGCCCCTTAGACATCACATGACCAGAACTGGAGGTAAGTTGGCAGGGAAATAAATGCAGACCCCTTGTAACGTTCATCTCCAAGATGCTAAGCAAATGAGAATATCTGTCCTACCAAGGCATATCTTCCCCCTTTGACATATATTTTGAAGAAATCAGGCAATGGGAAAAAGAAAGATCTTGCTTCTGCAAAGCCATGTGGGAAAAGGAAGGATTTTATTGGGGTAGGAGTTTCCTTGGAGATGACACAAGGGATTCTTACTGATGCTGCGTTCGTGTTTACCCTGGCGCCTTGGGATGCTCTGAGAACAGCAAGAAGATACAGAAGCCTGCTCCGGAAGTTCAGTCTTCTCCTTCCTCTTCAGCCTGCCCACAGGTGTACCACTCCGTCGCTTTTCTTAAGATGACCAGACCCTCCACAACTTTCCTCAGTATCCAGCCACCCGATGGGAAACCCATGTCTCCTGCCAAGTCACACAGGGAATAGCCACCCACAGCTGGGCCATCTCTCCACATCCCACCAGCATCAGGCAGTCCAGTGGTTCTGAAGTTTTCAGCTAAAGGGTGTTGACCGTCCCCTATGTGGTGGTGGGAAGAGGGTACGAAAGCGAAGAAAACTTTGGGTGCCCCTCATTTTATAGGGGAGGAGAACTTGTCTAATGCCCACCCTGTTCTCCAGGGGATACAAAAGAGTTGGCTGCTGCTCCCTGGACTCCACATTCTCTTGCATCCTCTAGTTTTGATCCACTAGGCCCACCTCACCCCCACCTTCAGGCTGTACGCACAGGGTTGGGGAAGGCGGGGGGAGCGAAAGTGGAGGTTGCAGGTCTGTCCTGCAGCAATCACATGAAACCACGACTTCCTGCAAGCCTATATTGAGAATACAGCTTCACATCTCGTGGTCCTTAGACCTCAGGGCGGAAGCTCTGAAACCAAATCCGGAGACGCTGGTAATATTCCAGTGACTTTCCCACTACAGAGTTGAAATTTACTCCCAGGTGGCCTTCTCCACGGGCTGTAGGAAGAGGCTGGCCTGTGGTGCTCTCGTCCCCGGCTCTTCCCCACACAGTGGAAACAGCTTTTAGGAGTGCGCATGAGACATCTCTAGGTTTCAGGAATGGTCTAGGTAGAATCGTCGCATGACTTCCCCTATTGGGTGAGCCACTGTAGCAAGGAATTAGAAGGAGGAAGGAGTTAAATGTGTGGGCTGCTGACACTACCGTGATCCCAGAATCTTCCCTTCCCTTTATCTTCTCTCAGTGCACTGCCTCACCAATTTATCTATAAATCTATATTTGTCTCACAGATATCAGGTTTGTGTTTTTCTTGAGACTCTAGATTGAACGAGATTTGACATTTCCTTCTGTTTCCTGCAGGACATCTTTTCCCAGAGCATGTTCAGGCTTAGCGTGGTTTTTTTTCCTTTTTCTTTCTTTTTTTTTTATTTGGTTGTTGTTTTGGTTTGGTTTCTTAGAAGATTTTATTTATTTATTTGCAAGAGAGAGACAGAGATAGCGACAGAAAGCACAGCAGAAAGGAGAGGGAGAAGCAGGCTCCCTGCTCAGCGTGGGGGCTCAATCCCAGGACCCTGGAATCGTGACCTGAGCTGAAGGCAGATGCTTAAGTGACTGAGCCTCCCAGGCGCCCCCAGGCTTAGCATGTTCTCTACTGTTTGTCTTTACGCTGCAGAATATTCGTAGACTCTACACTGATTTCTTTTCCTGCCCAGGAAAAGGCATATTTTATGGAGGTATATACTTACGGTGTGTGACTATATATTTATATATTGTGTGTGATTATATGTATATGCATGTGTGTATAGATGTGTATAATCACACATCATAAGTACAGCTCAAAAAATCTTCATGATGTGAACACAGCCCTGTAACCAGTGCTTAGATCAAGAACTTGAGGGCAGCCTGGGTGGCTCAGTGGTTTAGCACCACCTTCAGACCAGAGTGTGATCCTGGGGACCCGGGATCGAGTCCCACATTGGGGTCCCTGCGGGGAGCCTGCTTATGTCTCTGACTCTCTCTCTCTGTGTCTCTCACGAGTAAATAAATAAAATCTTTAAAAAAAAAAAAAAAAAGAACTTGAACATTACCGGCCTCCAGAAGCCCCTCTCATACCATCTTTCCCACTACCCATCCCGCCAAGGGCAACAACTATTCTGATGTCTAATAGATTAGCCTCGCTTGTTTTTGAACTTGATATTATTGGAATCTTCCGGTACATTCTCTTTATGTCTGGCTTCTTTCAGTTTGCATGGTTTTTTTTAGATCCATTCATATCACATGTACTTGTAATTTTTTTTTTGTAATTCCTTGCTGTGAATATACTATATCACTTTTTTCCCTGTTCTGTTGATAGCATTTGGTTATTTTCCAGTTTTTACCAGCCTGATCATTTTTAAGCAGCAAATATCCCACCTAAAGCTGGCATTTCTCCCCAGAAGGGGGAGCATCTTCCATCTTCTTCCTCTGCTCCAGGCGAGCAGAGTCTAACTGGACCCTGGAGGCCTGAGCGCTCCTGGTGCAGTGGTCGGGGACGAGGGTGGGGGCCAGGCAATGGGCAGCTAGGGCAGATTCTGTCTCTGCTGTAGCTTTTTGCATATCATTGGCTTGCCTGCGCGTCAGTACAGTGGGAGCTTCCCCTGCTCACACTGTCCTGGCCAGAGACGCTCAGACTGGGGCTTAGAGCCTCGGGGGATGCAGGGATGAATCACAGAAGTGTGCAAATCTACTAAATTCAAAAAGATTGTACCTTTATTTCAAGATCATCTAACTAGGCATATTCCTGGTCATGGGAATCCAGTGGCTTCTGATGAGCAATTCAGGGAAGTGGTGAAGAGGGTGTGTCCTGGCATTGTGCCTGCTAAACTCCCCTCTCAATCTCAGCTGTGTGGCTCAGGACAGCACTCATCCTCTGCCGCCTGAGTACCTTTAGATGCAGAAGGACAGCAATAATTGTTCCGACTCTGGGGTCCCCGCGAGATTTAAATGAGCTTAATGCCCACAAAGCACTTTGCCTAGTGCTCAGTGAACATCATCTCTCAATCACCATTTGATTTGTGTGTATTACCTGGGTGGCCCCATCATTGTCGATGGCTCAGGAGAAAAACACAAAGGTGGATTGAGCAGGAAGTGATCTGTGAGAGCCAAGTGAAGGCCACATGATATCACGGAGTGCTGAACAAATGAAGTTTTCACAGTGGTTTAAATAAAGAAAAGCAGTGTGATAATTGAGTCATCACACCAGGCAGGCTGAGCTCAAAGGAGTGTGCTTGGGAGCGGTCGGTGCTGTGCTCATGTTGTGAGCTACAATTTATTTTTCTGCAAAACCTCATCTATCCCATTAAATCAATGTTGTTAATACGATTTTTATTGGTTTTGTCATTTTATTTGCATTGAGTTTATAAATTTGTTTTGCTTTTATATGAAAGATGTAAGCATGAGCTTATATTTCGTTTGAACATATTTGGGTAACTTTATAAAAACAATTTAAGTCGACACTGTGTCTTAAAAGGTGTCCCTGTGGTTTTTAGTTTCAGAAACACTGCTCTGGGGTTTTTGCATTGGAATTCAGATGGAGGGGAATCAAAGGCTTTTCCTTTTGACACAGAGCCCTAACTCACCACGAGTGCCAGAGCTCTCCAGTTACAGATATGATAAACCAGGGTCCAGACAGCAGCCAAGACATTAAGAGCGAAGAGTGCCAAGCCAATAGCTCTTTGTCATCACGGGAGCCTGGAGGCCGGCAGCCCCTTGAATCTCACCCCACTCCAAAGCTCTGAGTGTGGACTTGATTTTGTGATCCAGGTGACCATTGCGTTACTGGTATCACCTTCTAAGATTTCTACTTTTGCATTCAGCGTCTTTAAGACTTTCAGCTCTGTGGAATAAAATATTCCCTGTTACTTAGGTAACCTAGATGTCATGGAGCAGAGTCCTCTTCCAGTCAAGGTTCAAGAGGCCTGTTCCTTGGCAGGCTCATCACTGAGGATCCAGCACTAGAAAGCTCCAACCTGGGACCAGTCCTCCAAACATGTTTGTGGGTCCAGTCCCCGCTTCTGGCCTCCACCCAGTCACATGGCTGCGGGCCTCCCCTGGCTGCTTTGGCCACCTTGCCTTTGCTCTGTCTTTCAGACCCAGCCACCAACATGGATGTGCCTCAGCCAAATTGTTTAATTCTGCAAAAGTCTCACGGAAGACTGTTCTGAACCACTGGGAGGGCCTGCTGCTGGGTGGGACACACAGGAAGCAGATGTGACTCCCATCCTCAGGGAGCTCCTGGTCTGGAGTGGGGAGAAGGAGCCAGTGTGAGCATGTACCCAGTGCCACGAGAGGGGGACAGTGTCCTGAGTACAGAAAACAGGAAGAGAGAATTTCATGGGGAGGGATCTCGGAGGGTGTTTTGGATGGGACCTTGAAGAATGGGGGTATCTGAAATAGAGCTGCAGGCTGAGGGCTCAGCATGGTGCAGGAAGCGCATTCTCTAGGTGGGGAGGCACGTGAGGAGGCTGGAAAGAATGGGGCCAAACCACAGGCTGTCAGGCCTAGAGGGGGAGTCGTGGCTGGGGAGGCAGTGAGGCTTCTAGGTTAGTTAGGGACTTCTTGTTTGCAACAGATGGGAACTGGACTTAACTAGCCAAAAAAAGTAATTTATTTGGAGAACTGAGAATCCTTCCCATCATGGGAAAGGCCAGGGTGCTGCCGGCCTTCTGGAACAGCTGACCAGCTATTCAGACACCATCAGGGCCCATCTCTTGATCCTATTTCTCTCCATATCGGCTCTCTCTTCTCTTTCATGGTTGACTAAATTTCCTTAAATGGAGGAATCCTGCAGAAGGCAAGTCCTGGCCCAGCTCAGGTCATGTCCCTACCCTGGGATCCAGCAGCTGCAGTCGCAGGGGGGCAGCGCTGCTCTGTTACAATCTGCAGAGGGTAGGGTAGGGCAGCTTCTGAAGGAAGTTGAGGAGGCACCCCAGAACTGTGCCCCGTGTCTGAGAGGAGGAACGGGACCTGATGGGACCTGCACTTTGGGACGAGGAGGCATTAAAGAGGACTGGCTGTTTTTTTTTTCCCCTTTTATTCATAAAAACAAATTTGCAACAATTTATTAAAAATTGATACCATGCAATAGGGGTACGAGAAATTCCTCATTTACATTTGATTCTGGCAGTCCCAGTCTAATTTAAAGCGTTTGTGCACTAACGTCACTGGAAAATGCCTTCAGGCTGAAGCCTCTTCGGAAATGTACGGTGTGTTTGCTGCGTATAAAAGAACAGAACCGTTAGATAGCTAGAGTCACTTCTGTGGGTCTCGTTATTTGCAGGGAAATTAAAAAAAAAAAAGGGTGAACCTACAGTATCATTAAGACAGAAAATGTACTTTGTGGGTTAACCTAGAAGACTGTGCACGCTGAGGGGGTCACAACGGGTTACGGACGCACACACTCACCTCCGACTGCCCAATACTTTTGTTTCTTTTTGTTTCCTGCTATGCTGGAATAATATTTCTACAGGTATATTTTTTTTGTGTGTGTGTATACATTATGTACAATGAATTGTCTCCTTCCCTTGGAAAAATTAACGTGGTCCTTTAAATTAAATCTGGTTTTGGTGAAATCAAGAAAGCAAGTAAATACTGGTAATACACAGTGAGTGACAACACCGAGATTCGAGATTCGTAGTGCCTAAACAGACAATGACTTCAATTTGACCTGTGATGTGTTGACATTTTTTTTTCCCTAAAAGCTACAGTACCTCCATAACCTCTCTGGGGGGGGAGGGGAGGGGGGAGCTATGCTACGTGAAAGAGGGTGTTTTGAAATGTTGGCGATGGTAAGATTCCTGTGGGCCCTTTTTGTCAAAGTCTGGTGGTGACAGCAGTATATTCCTGACTTCAGTGGTCTGGGAAGAGATTATTGCCTGCCTGTTGAAGCTGCCATTAGGTTTCTTTAGGGAGTGAGCGACCGCTCAGTTGTGCAGACGTCCTGGACGCTGTCATTCAGGTCTTTCTTTAAGCAAAGAACGAACCTGTCTAGGAATGTCACAAAAGTCGTCGGGAGCCTCTCTCCACCAGCTTATCCTGGTAGAGGGCTGTGCTGGGAGCTTCTCTGGGCCAAACCCCTGGCGGTCGTGGGGGCCGAAGGTCATGGTCATCCTGATACCTCATGGGTCAGGGCTGCTTCACTGTTTGGTAGGAAGCTTTCCTGGACAAGATCAAGTTTTGATCCTCAGAGTGACCCTGTGATGTAGGCAGGAGACGGGTGTTATTCCAACCCCAATTTGTTGGGGAGGGGAAACAGGCTCAGAGAGACACCAGTGACTTTCCCAAGGTCATGGAGGGAGTCAGCCATGGAGTAAGGACTTGAGCCTGGGTTTGCCTGGCGCCCAGGCCAGTGCTCTCTGAGGTTCGGTTGAAAAGGAAGAGTGATCTTATGAATGAGAACCAGCGTGTTGACAGGTCACCCCCGTGACCTCCAAGCGGGGGGGCTCCCTGGCTTGTCCAGATGGAAGCCAAGGGGAGCCCTTGGCTAGCAACTCTCTCCCTACGACTACAGGGATGTCTTCTAGCAGAATGCCCCATTCACTTTGGTCAGAAACAAAGTCAGTGGAAAAAAACCAACCCCAGCCAGCCCTTGGGCCCTGATGAGAGGTTAAAGTGCACAGTCTTTCTTTAGTGTGTTTGCTGGGAACAGACATTCCATGATTAGCTCGGGTGGTCCCCCTGATTACTGGAACACCTGATACAAACACAAGGACGTGGCCAACGTGGTGGGTGCATGACCGACTGTCAGTGATTGCTGCAGAGCGTGTCTGCAGTGACGTGCCCTAAATCCCCACAGTCCCAGAACGGGTGTTATTGTGTTAATGTGTGGCATTTATCAGAGAGTAAGGTCCCACCGGGAGGCACGTGAGTCAGCCTGGTCCCGTACCCCAGCCCTCGGGCCACCTGGCTGCCCTGCAGACTCCCTGTTCCAGGAAGGCTGGGGTTGGCTGGACTGGCAGCTGGGGGCCTGGCTGCCCTGCCCGCCTCCTTCCCCAGAGGGGAGAAGGGCTGGCCCGCGGGGGGCGGGGGCCCACAGCCAGGGATGTGTGTGCAGAGGCAGAGGTGGTTTCTCCAGAAGCCCCTCGCCTCTTCTCAAGGCTGCTCAGGGACACTCGGTGACTTCTAGCTGGAGTTCTAGTGATTTTCTCCTTGTCTAGGATTTTTTTTTTTTTTTTTTTGCAAAGTTTCCAATATCCCAGCTCCTCCTTCTTTGCAGACATCAAGGAAGAAGTCATTTCCATTCCTCTTCTTTGTGAAAGAATAAAAACTTCACAAATAAGGCGCGAGGTCAGGTGCCAAGTGCCCCCATCCTGTCCACCTGAGTGCCATCGAGCAGTCCCACAAGGCCAGCCGTGGCGCCCAGCTTTTCCGCAGCCAGAGCTGACAGCGTTCCTGTAGCCTCTGCTCCGTGTGGTTCTGTCATGGGGGAGGCCCCGGCCCCAGGCCTCCCACCCTTACAGGCCAGAGACCATAACTCGGAAGGAGGGTGGCACGTGTCTGTGGCGGGGGCTGGCGGTGGGGCTGACGCAGGGGCTGACACAGCTGGCGTCCACGCCTCCGATGGACGGGAGGTAGGCGTGGTGGAGGATGGGGAGCTGGAGGGACAGCCGGCGCTGGATGCTGTGGCAGGGGGGAGAGAGGGAGGGGGAGAGAGGAGTTTTAGTGAAGGCTATCTGGCCGCTCACCAGAATGTTCCCTGGGCTCGCTTTGGCTAAGAAGCTGATGGGGGAGAACAGTTATCCTGCATCCAAGATCTGTCCCATCATCTAACCTTATTCACCCAAATAGCAGGTATTTGGTGCAGGCCTACACCTGCCAATGACTGTCCTGCGAATAACCAGGGACATAGAGTAGGTGAAGGGGATGCAGCCTTCCTAAGCATGCAGCGATTCCTAAGAACAGGTTTTGCTCATCTCATGGGGCTTTGCTGCTGACATAGACAGTTCTCACTCTCTCTCAAACCTCCAAATGCACCGGGAGGCATCTGGCGCTCCATCCTTCCTCACTGGCTCCTCCCCCTGCCTTGCCAGGACCTCAGCCGTTTCTGCTGGGCTGATTCCAGCCAAGACAAGGTTCCTTCCTTGTCTTTCAGCTTCCTTGGTGACTAGTGTCACCTTTCCAACCTTGTGGGGGCGGGGAGGGTACAACCTTGCCTAAGATCTCTTGCCTAATTCTCCAGGTGAAACTTCCACTGGCCCTGCACCCAAACCCTGCCCTCTGGCGGCTGGTTTCTCCTAAAACGCTGCTTATGGCCACTTTTCCTTGCCTTTGCACATGCTCTTCCCCCAGCCCGGGATACTTTCTCTACCTCCCGATCCCGATGAACTGTTTTCCCTTCACTATCCAGTTTAAACTCAAAGAATGAGCTCCTTCTGCCTCCGAGCTCCCAGAGTTTGGGTGAATTTGCAGAAGCACAGCCAGAGAAGCCCCAAGGCGAGGTGGAGGTGGGGGTGGTATGGGACTCTGCGCAGGGAGGGGGAAAGGCAGCTGCTTTCTGACTCCCTTCTCACTGCCACAGTCTTTGGGCCCAAGTTCCCATCAGAGCTGCCCCAGGCCAAGAAGTCACCTTGACTGTAGAAAAGGTTGCTTGATGGTGGGGGGGCAGGGGGCAGGATGTGTTCTGCTCAGCTGCATCTTGTGTGGTTCTCTCTCATACCTGGGAAGCTGCATTCTCAGAATCCTTAGGCCTCCTTGTGTCTTCAGTGTCTGACTGCTCAAGTGAGGACCTCCCCTCACCCCCTACCCTCAGCTCTTCAAAAAAAAAACCAAAACAAAACCAAAACCAAAAACAAAAACAAAAAAACAAAAAACCCCACAAAAACCCACAAAAAAAGCCCAGTAGGTAAAAGAAGGATTGCTATTCCTATTATAAAGGCTAGGGAAGGGTACAGGGTTTATGTAACTTACTAAGAGGAAACAAAGCCAGAACTGGGGAAGGTGGGGCTCCTGCTTCTTCTGGAAAACCGCAGTGCTTTGTGAGGAAGGCAAATCAACTCATCCCAACAGGCGTGCCCCTGGTGTGTATATTTGGCACGGATGGGGTCCTGACACGGATGGGGATGGATGCAGTGCTGCCCCCACTCCCTAAGGACCTGTTCGTGGGAGAGTTTCTACCAAGGACATGTCACAGGTGCTCACGAGGTTAGTGTGTTGGAGTTCTCCTTTTGAAGTTCAAGTTGAACCTGTGTAACCTGAGCTATGATCTACTCTTTAACACAAGAGGGTGCTGGCAAAGAGTCCAGGAATGGGGAGCTGAGGAAGAAACTCTTTATCATGGGATAAAAGGGCCCTGTCCAGGCTCCTGGGAAGGGTTATCTGCCTGGGCAAGGTGGACATCTGTCTATGGCTCTCAGAGCCATGGCATGTTGCTGTCCGCAGGTCCTGGTTTATGTTGTCATTCATTCAACAGACACTTGCCAAACACCGACTCAGTGCCAGAACTTGCACTCAGTCCAAGGGGCATGGGAGGGGCTCATACTTTATCCTCAAGGTGCTTACACTCTAGCGGAGGGTACTAATAAGCAAACCACTGACGACTGCCATATAACCATCAGTAATTGTTCTGGAGCCAATGAAACCTTGGAGCTAACTGGGTTGAGAGACTATTGGCTCTAACACTAAATGGCCCCAAATTACACTACAGTCGGTGATCTGGCTGTCTTTGGTGCTTGTCACTTCCCAGGGACCAAGTTTCAGTGCTGACATTTTTTTAAAAAAAGATTTAATTAATTAACTTGAGACAGCGAGTGCACAAGACAGCAAGCAGGGGAAGGGGCAGAGGGAGAGAGAGAGAGAATATCAAGCAGACTTCATGCTCGGTGTGGAGGCCATTGTGGGGCTCGATCTAATGACCTGGAGATCATGACCGGAGATGAAATCAAGAGTCGGGCACTTAACCAACTGAGCCACCCACGATGGTGCCATCAGTGTTGACATTTCTAATCTCTGCTTCCAAGATGCTCTAAGCAAGGAAGAACTAAAAATTGCCAGTGGGATCAAAGCTAACAGAGATGTCCAAGTCTTTGCTTAGATGTCACCTTCTCATTGGATCTTCTCCGATTGCTCTGTTTAAGATTACAATCTCTAACGCCTTTCCTTAATTTATTTTTCTCCAAAGCACTTACAATTTAATACACCAGATTTTGCTTTTTTAATGAAGTTATTATGTCATTGGATAAAATAAGCTCTGTGAAGGAAGGCATCTTTGTTATTCATTCAACAGACACTTGCCAAAAACCGACTCAGTGCCAGAAGCTGCACTGAGTCCAAGGGACATGGGAGGGGCTCATATCTTATCCTCAAGGTGCTTAGACTCTAGCGGAGGGTACTAATATGTAAACCACTGACGGCTGCCATATAACTAATCAATAATTGTTTACTGCCAATAACAATCAGTAATTGTTCTGGAGCCAATGAAGCCAGTGGGATCAGTTTTCTTCACTTTAACATCTGACACATAGTAGGTGTCAGTGAATAGTTATGGATTAAGTGCATTTAGCAAGGTTAAGCTTTATATATAACGAAGGCAGTGTGCCTCAGTGGTTTCGATGATGGGACAGACCTGGGTTTAAATTTGATCTCCTGCACTTAGAAACTGGGTGAGCTTTGATAAGTCATTTCCCCTTTCTGAATATTCGTTTTCTCATCTGTAAAATGAGCATTGTAATTTGACCTGTGTCATGAGGTTGCTGTGGACTTCAAAAAAAATAATGCATGGGAAAATGTGGTGCAGATGGAAACTGCTGTGCATGAGTAACATGCTCTTTCACAAGAATTCTAGAGGAGAAAGTACTTACTGTTCTGGGGAGTTTATGTCTTCTATAGGATCTTTGCATGTTCGAGAGGGCTCTGTTGTGTTCCACTGTAGCTGGGGATTTTGATCGAGGTGATTTTTTAAAATGGCCTTTCCCCCATCTGAATGCAAAACAACAATATCACAATACATTCTGTTAACTTCATTAAAAAAATGCAGTCATTGGGATGCTGCCCAAGGAGAGAGAATGCAAAAGAGCCTTATTATCCCTCTGGAGCTGTGGTTTCTGCAGTAGTTCTCTCAAGACTAAGGCAATGAACCCAAAAGTTTCCACCCAGGGATGGAAGTGGCTTCCTGGGAATTTCTTTTCTCCAAGAAAAAAGGGAGGAAATCCAGTCGACCAATGTAAGCAACATAACTTGGACATGAAAAGTTCTAATATACAAAAGCCTTTTTCACTGGTGCACAGGGATGTAATGACAAAGGAAATAACCCTCCAAGGTAAAATATATATCCATAAGACTGCCAAAGACTGAAAGAATAATAATAGTCAGTAAACTGATAGTGGGAATTTAAATTGGTGTAATCTTTTTGGAGGTCACTGTCAATAAGCATCGAACACTAAAAAATAGTATGTATCTTTTACCCAGAATTTTTACTTCAGGGAGTTATCCTAAGGAAATAATGAAGGTAGTGTGTGAAATTATACATAAGATGTTCACATCAGCATTGTTTATAATATAAAGAAGTGGGGACTAATCTGAATTTTTCAAGTAATAACGGATAAATTACAACTTATGTATGTATGGGGGCTCCACTGAAAGAAATACTGTGTAGGCACAAAACATGATGATGTGGGTGCTTTCAACCCTCTGTGCTTCAGAACTACCTGGAGAGATTTAAAGGAATATTGAATACAAAATATTCAACCCCCCCTCCCCACCGAGGGGTTTGGAGGAGTACTGGGGTTTTGTAGATTTTTTTGCAGTGGGTCACTTAGTGAATGTCATTTTGCCCCCATGTGAGGACAGTGGGTCCTCTTTAGTCATGGATTCTGTATTTGTGAACTCGTCTACTCACTCAAATTTATTTGCAACCCCCAAATCAATACTGGTAATGCTTTCAGGGCCATTTGCTGACACACACACAGTGTTGAAAATTCACATTGCCCTCATGGTTAACAGCATTATAACGCATGCATAAGTGCAAGAAGGCTGTGATGTGTCTGATGAAGAAAATATATGCGTTAGATGGGCTTCATTCAGGCATGCATTATAGTGCTAATGAATAGTGTTAATGAATCAACAATATATTAAATAAGATGTCTTCAGACAGAAACACACATGCAACAAAGTTGTGCATTGATTGGTTGACCAAAATGTCAACCTGAGAAAGCCTTGCAGGAACCAAACCTTGTATTTCGCCCAGGAGTAGTGGTTCAGTATTCACTAATTAATTCACGGTTCACAGCAACTTTATCAAATGTGATAAAGTTGAATGCATGTTCTTAGAATATGGAAGGAACTACTGGGTCATAACAATTTCAAATTCAACCAGCAATGTTTGAGAATGCCCATTTTCCCAATTGTGTCCACAAACTGCAATATTTTGATCTCTTGTCTTTGCCAGTCTCATTGGTGAAAATGGTATCTCACTAAAAATTTCATCTGCATTTAAAAATGAACTTTATTGATTTATTTGAGAGAGAGAGAGCGCTCACAAGTGAGCATGGGATGGGACAGGGCACCAGCAGTGGGGTGGGCGAGGGTCAGGGAAGCACACTCTCTGTTCAGCAGGAAGCCCATTCCCAGGACCCGGAGATCATGACCTGAGGTGAAGGCAGATGCTTAACTGACTGAGCCACCCAGGGATCCCTCATCTGCATGCTTTTACTGAGGAGAGAGCTTGAGCATCTTTCCATAAACATATGGACCTCTTGCACTTCCTTCTGTGAGAACTCTCTTTTGCCCATTTTTCTTCTGTTATTGGGCTTTTTAAAAATTAATTTGCATATAGTTGTATATACTTCATATAAATGATATAAAATTTCTCGCATATGTAAGAAAATAAGCTCATTTCCTGAGTTACAATATTTTTTTGGCTTAGTTTGTTTGATTTTTTGACTATTTATGGTGGCTTTTGTGTTGTTAAATTTTTTTATAGTTAAATTTATCAATTTTTTCAATTGTGGTTTCTGTGTTTTACATCAAACTGAGAAAGGCCTTCCTTTGCTGAGATTATTATTATTATTATTATTATTAAAGATTTTATTTATTCATAGAGCCAGAGAGAGAGAGAGGCAGAGACACAGGCAGAGGGAGAAGCAGGCTCCATGCAGGAAGCCCGACGCAGGACTCGATTCAGGGTCTCCAGGATCACGTCCTGGGCTGCAGGCGGCGCTAAACCGCTGCGCCACCGGGGCTGCCCCTTCGCTGAGATTATTAAAAAAAAAAAAAATTCTCCTGTGGTTTCTTTTAGTTCTTTCATGGTTTCACTTTTTACATTTAAATCTTTTATCCAGCTAGACTTTATTTTTCTGTTAGGTGTGAGGTAAGAATTTAACTTTATTCTTTTCCAGATGGCTATCCACTTATCCCTATTAAATTTATTGAATAATTCATTTCCTTCCACTACTTTGAAATACCCACCTTTTCCAGATACTAAAATTACTGTGAATAATTTTTATTCTTTCAATTTACTTGTTACTTATCTTAATTTAAACTTTTTTTGCAATCAACACCTTACATAGTAAGAATTTTATAAGAATACTTATTACTTATGTAATTAGAATAAAAGAAACTGTAAAAAACCAAAAAAAAGAAGCTGAAGATTTTTCATTGTTGTAAAAAATAATTTTATAGCAAATCAATGAATAAATGCCAACAAAATGCAAACAACAGAGAAGTATATTAAATGAAATGTAAGAAGAATTCCTTCTCTGCACATACTGTTCCTTTTCATACAGGGGGATACTGTTTACCATCTGGTGTTTGTTCTTCAAAGCCTTTTTTAAAAATGCACTTAACACACATACCACACGTGTACACGTGTGTGCATTTATGTGTATTGTAATGCTAGCCTTCACCTTGCTATTTCCACTTGGAGAGCTCTCCATATTTGTACAAATAGATCCACCCCATTATGCACCTTGTTTGGTTGCATCATAATGAATGAAACCGCCCTAAATGCTGAACATTTAAGTTAATTCCAGTTTTTCTCACCTACAAATAATGTTGTGATGAACACCACCCATATACTTTTTGCCCATGTGGGAGTATTTCCCAGGGGCAAGATCTCACCAGTGGAAATGCTAATCAAGAGGTTTAACATCTAAACATTTGGATGTGCCTGACTGACTTCCAACATTGCAGGAGAATGCCTCTTTCTACACACCCTTAACAACATTGGTGATCTCCAAAAATTTTGCTGAAATGTAGGGTAAGACTGGATTGTGTTATTTTGGTTTGCATTGCCAAGTGGCTGGTGGGATTGAGTGTCACGTCGTATCTAACTGACCACTCCTTTCCCATATGGTGAGAAGGCACATTCGAAACTGTGGAATGTCTCTGGGAGATGTAAGGTAAACTATTCATTAAGAACAATGTGCCTCCAATCAGAACCCTGGGATTGCTGGCCGTGTCAGGTACATGCGCCACTGGAATCCAGGAGACTGAGAGACAGAAGCCCCGGCTCTAGGAGGGCAGGACTTCAAACGGACACCGAACTGTGGATTCCAGATACTCCAGCTGCGCCTGTGTGGCTTCCGATAATCCCCACCCCCTCTCTGAGCCTCAGTTTCTCTGTCGGGAAGGTGGAAGATGGCCAGCTGGTGTGTGATACCCAGGTCCCCACATTGCAGGGACGCCGTCTCCTCCTACCTGTGCCCTCCGTGAAGTTCCCAAGGTGGAGGATGTCGTTAAGCTCTTGGTAGTGGCTCTGTTTAATGTACGTGGTCTTTTCTGGTGTGTCCTGCAGCTGCATAGTGACCTCTTCCAAGTCTTTATCCAGCTAGAAGACAAAGGCTCCAGCTGAGTCAGAGCCCCTGACCCAGCCCTTCCCCCAGCTCACAGGCACATGGGACTGGGCCTCAGGCAGGCTTCTGGAGGATGAGAGAGACCGCTGCCGGCTGGGGCAGAGCTGCAGAGGGCCCCTGCTGGCTGCTGCTGCAGGAGGAGCTGGGGAGGGGAGGGCTTTGCAGCGATGTGTCCAGTGCAGGCTTGTGCCTTGAGGGAACAGCTGGGCAAGCCCAGGGAGGTAGGGTGGTGTCAGAGTACAGGCTCTGAAGTTGGACAGGCCTCGGGGCAAACCCAGGGCTGCTCCTTACCATCTGTGTACGGGCTTGTGAGAGACTGAGTCTGACTTCCTTCATCTGCAGAATGAGGTAATAATAGTACCTACCTCCTGTGGTTATTATGGAGATTAAATGAGGCAACGCACTTAAAGTTTAGCCCAGTCCTTGACACATCGTGAGGGGAACCTGCTACTACAATAAAAGTACTACAATTGTTGTTGATACCCAGCAGGGGAGGACAGATCTGTGGGCTGGTCAGCTGTGAGTCGCACATGGACACTGAAGCTCAAGACCGTAGGTGCTCCTCTAGAGGATGGACTGCAGTTGCCTTCAGGTCATAGAAAAGTCGAATGCAAGCCCTGGGGCACTTTAGCCCTTGAAAAACCTGGTGTGTGTGCATGTGAGTGTGAGTGTGTGTGCGTGCGTGTGCATGCGGATGTGCTGGGGACATGGTGGTAACTGGGGAAGGCGGTGGGCATTCTACTATAGTATAAGGGAAAGAAACTTATAAACTGTAAAGTGTTGTTCTAATGTCAAGAGCACAGTCATTAATTTTTAAATAAGTTTCAAGGGAGAGATACATTTTGTGTGTGTGACTCAAACAGCAGGGCAGGCATCAGAGAAGGCCCAATTGTGATTTGATCCCAGGAAAAACAACCCAACATTTTAGGGATTTTTTTTTTCTTTTTTTTCTTTTTTTTTTTTTTCATTTTAGGGATTTGACACTGGCTTCAGTTTCAGGTTTCCTGAAGTGAGTGAACTCTTTTTGCTGGAGTATGCAAGTAAAAGTCAAGTGTCAAGTTAGGGTAGTTCTAGTCACAGAGAGGTCTGATATTAAAGCAGAACCAGCCATGGGCTTTGAAGGACAGAAACCTTTCCTACTTTGCTCTGGGGTCTAATGGGGGGCTATCTCATCCTAAACCATCAGGTTTAGATGCGCAGAACTCTGTCGTAGATCTTTGTGACAGACTAAATGTGAGCGCCCCAAAAGGCTACGGATCTAGCAAATGGAATGCCCAGTCACATCTGAATTGCAGATAACAATGAATCATTTGTCTAGTGTAAGTATATCCCAAATTCTGTATGGGTCATCCTTATACTAAAAGTATGATTGGCTGTCTGAAATTCAAATTTCACTGGGGCGTCCTGTATCTACTCTGGCAACCCCAGATCCCACTTCTTCCTCACGACTGTCCAGCTAGAGACCACATTTCCCAGCCTACCTTGTGTCTAAGTGTGATCATGTTAAGTTCTTGCCAAGGTAACTGGAGCAGACCCAAAAGGTGCACAAATTTTGTATTACTTGCTTATCTCTTGTGTGGACTCCCTCTTCCCTTCCTGAGACATGTGGAACAGGCCATGCCTTCCACCCAGTTTTAACTGTCCTGGTGAGGAACAGACCCTGGGGAGTGGCAAACAGCAAGTGTGAATGAACCTCATTCAGCCATGGCCATGGAGGCAGAGCTGCCTGCCAACCTGGATCAATCTCCTGAGGACTATTAGGTGAGAGAAATATTTTCTTTGGGCCACTTCATTTTGGGACCTCTTTGTTACAGTAACTTAGCAAGTATCCTTGCCCCTTGCCAACACACTCCTTTGTTTCTTCCCCATCCCACTCATTAAATAAGGGTTTCTCTGTGAAGCACATGCTTTCAGACCATAGGCCAGTCACATACCTGGACTCAAAGAGAAGGGTGAAGAAGGGGTGGATAATTTGGTCTCCCCTCTCAGGTACAGAAAGTCCAGAATTTGAGGTCTGGCTTGGGCACAAAGGAATCTAGGTATAGCCTCCCTGGAATTCTATAGAAAGAGTTAAGGACCCTCAAGACAACAGTGAGGTCCACTTCAGCAATCTCTCCTGCCTGAAAAGTTTCTCTTCACCCCCTCCTGTCTTGCTGTACATCATATGGATGAGGGTGGTTATTGGGTTGTGAGAGTGAAAAATTAAGGGGAGGGGTCCCCCACACACTTAGGAAGCTCCCATAATCTGGGAGCTCACAAATCTCTAAGAACTCCTTGCTTTCTGAGGGTGTCTTGAATCGAGGCATTGCTGGACTCTACGAGCCTGGGCCTGGTGAGTGGATTCTGACAAACTGCCTCTGTCCAGTGCACGGCCCCCCTGGTTCTCATGGCTGTAATCCCAGCACATGGGACTGCACAGCCCGATGCGGGGGGGGGGTGGTTCTTAGAAGGGGGTCGAGATTGGGTGGGGCAGCTCTGAGAAGCCCTGCATTAGGACAGAGGGAGGCTGGGGCCCTGGCTGCCAGTGCTGGCGGAGCTACCTCTGTGATCTTCATTCGTAGGCGATGGTTTTCAGACTGCAGGCCCTCCAGGCGGGACGTGCTTGCTTGGTTCACGCTGGTGACTGAGGTGGACGTTTTAGAATCTTCCTTCTTCTGATTCTGAGTGAACTGGAATCGTCTGTTCTGAGTCGCTGCGTCTGGGTTTGTTCTCAGAGTGATAAGCTGAAAGGACAAGGTGGAGCTGAAGAGAGAAGCCAGAGGTCCTCCCCCCGCACCATCTCCCGTCCACTCCGCCGCAGCAGGTCCTGCGCTGGAGGCAGCGTGGATGCACGCTGGGAGTCTGGAGCCCTGGGCTCAGACTGGTCTCTGCCACCTGCTTGCCTGTGACCTTGGGCAGGCCCCTCCCCCCTCTCGCTGAGTCTCAGTTTCTTTCCTTTTTTTTTTTTTTTTTTAAGATTTTATTTATTCATTCATGAGAGACACACAGAGAGAGGCAGGGACATAGGCAGAGGGAGAAGCAGGCTCCCTGCAGGGAGCCCAATGCGGGACTCGATTCCAAGACTCCGGGATCACGACCTGAGCCAAAGGCAGACACTCAACCACTGAGCCACCCAGGCATTCCTCAGTTTCCTTCCTAATCAGCAGAAGTCTGGTCTCCTGATCCTGACTCCACCTGCATCCCAACCACCCCGTGGAGCCCACCAGCTCCCCTTCGGCCTGATGCCAGCTGAGCCTCACTCTGCCTTGGGCCTCATTCTGCATGGAAAATAACCTTGAGGGTGACATTGGAAGACAGTGGATGGAGGCAAATGAAGGCTTCTCTTACTGGAACCATTGGTGAGTGTTGAGGACAGACCGGTGACCAGCTCGGTCATGGACAAAAGCATTGTTAGAGGAGAGATAAGGCTGCTGCTTGATCCTGATCTTACTCATTTCTTCAAGAAACACTCCTGCTTTGACATGGGCCTGCTCTGGAGAGCAGGGGCTGAGGGAGCTAGGACCCCCATCTCCCAGGACCCCATGGTCTAGAGGCCAGAAGTATCGAGGGCAGGCTGGGCTGTGGGTGCTATGGGCCTGGGCTGGGCTCTATGCAGGGCTCGAGGGACAGTGACAGAAGGGAATTTAAGGGGGGCAAGAAGTGGCCTATGCAAATTGGGGGGCAGGGTGAAGAGAGGGGTGCTTAGGAAGAAGAGCAGTTTGGATGGTGCACACGGTTCTCTGGGAGACTGGAGGGGACCCAAGGGCCCTAAAAGGCAGCCCGGTATCGGGAACTTGATTCCGGAACCAGGAGGGCAATGAGGAGCTCCCGAGGTTGACAAAGGAGAGGGACACGGTCAGAGCTGGGCTTGGAGCTATCTGGCATCTTTGACCGGAATCAAAGAATGTCAGAGTGCGGGCAGCGAGGTCTTAGCGTTGGCCCAGAGCCTGGGTGGGTGTGACAGACAGAGAAGGAAGGCATATAGGGCAGCAGTGCTCAGGGGAAGCTGCCACGTGGGGACTGACTAGATGCGGGGCCACGGGCGGCCTGTTTAGGGTACAGTGGTCCCGACTGATCTCCTGGCCCACCCCCCCCCACCGTACTCCAAGGCATGCCCCACCCCACCCCACTCAGGCCAATGATTCCCTCCACCCTCTCTGTTTCCCGTTCTTTCCTGATGCTGAGACCAGCTTCCTGCAGGGACTCCCGAGATGCCGGAGCCTCTGGTTCACCTGCCCACTGCCGGGAAGGTGAAGGTTTGAAAAATACTTCTCAGGCTGGTCTTGGAGGTCAGTGCTTCAGATGAATGCGACATGTCAGTGGCTGCCAAAAGTGGTCATTTAGTACTTTTTCCCACTAATACTACTTCTGAGGGCCTGTCTGAAGAGTGTGGCCAGAAGCGGGGATCATGTGTTATGTGGAGAAAAGAAGTTCATTTATAACATAAAAGATCTGGAAATGGCTGTAATGCTCATCAATAAGGGAATCAAATGGACAAGAAAACATGGAGCATGCCCTCCCATTGGTGGTTATGACTGTGAGAAATACAAAGGAGAAATTCATAGTGGAAAAGGCAAACTATGAAACAATACGTGAGCTATAATCAGAGCTGTAACTGAGAAAGTTCACTGCCTAACCATTTAAAAAAGACTGGGAGGGGCACCTGGACGGCTCAGTCAGTTGAGTGTCCAACTCCTGATTTTGGCTCAGGTCATGATCTCAGGGTCCTGGGATGGAGCCCTGCACTGGGGCTCTGTGTCAGCGGGGAGTCTGCTTCTTCCTCTCCCTCTGCTCCTCCCCCTACTCTCTCTCTTCGGTGCGCACATACATGTGTGTGCACTCTTAAATAAATAAACAACATATTAAAAAAAAGACTGGAAGGAAACATCAAAAATACGTAGTTTTTAGTAAAAAACTAAAACAAAACGTTGACAGTGATAGTTTTTGGGTGGCGAGACTGGAAAATCTGATTTTTACTTGTTTGCATTTCCTAACTTTCCGTGATGTGAACTATAATCATCACAAGCAGAGAAAGCGTAGAACTGCCAGGAAGTGTAGGAAACTAGCAGTCCCCTGGGCAGGGTCAGAGGCCAGAGGTCGGACGGCAGGATGCGGAGGGCGGGCCGTACCTTGGGCACAAACACCAGGCAGAGGGTGATGGTGCTGCAGAAGATGATGACCAGGGCGACGATGCAGAACTGCACGTTGGGCTGGTCCCGGGTCAGGAAGGAGACGGCGGCCCCAATGATGCACATGATCCCCACGTTGTAGACGCTCATCCCGATGTACTTACTGTCGTTGAGGGCAGGGATGCTGACGTTGCGTGTCTCCCAAGCCAAGAAGCAACCGAACAACTGAAATGGTGAGCGGAGAGGGGAAGTGGTCATTATCCCGTGGTGGCACATACCTGCTGCTCTGAGAAGGGGGGCTGGGAGCTTTGCCGTGGGCCGGGTCTTCTGGATGTCACCCCGGGTCTCCACTGGTGGCCCTGGGTTGAGTCCTGCTGAGGAAATGCAGACTGGGGATGTTACAGCATCTGGTTCTCCTGCGCCCCAATATTGGTTCACATATAGCAGACCGTGGTGGGAAGGCTTCCAGAGACATGATTGTGACAACCTCCCCTCGCTCTAGGGAGAACACTGAGGCCCAGAGAGGAGGAAAGGGCTTGTCCAAGGCCACACAGTCATACAGGGGCAAAAGTGAATTGTTTCTAGAAGTTCAGTCCCGTGTTTTTTACCACTAAATAAGACAGAGGCCCCATGTCTGGGACTTCTATTACCTGTCAGTGCACAAAGTCACTCAGAATAGAGACTATATATCCTAACTGTCCTGAGGCTAGGTGTGGTGTATGAGAAGGTTCAGGACAAGTTCTGGTTAGTATCTGTAAAGGGGAACTGTGTTCCTTTTCTTCCTTCCTAGTAGATGGAGTGGAGTGTGATAGGTGGAGCTTGAGCAGCCATCTTAGACCAAAAAGTCATCTTAGTCTACAATGTGGGAGCTATATGATGAAGATGGGGGAGACACAAGGTCCAAGGAGCTGAGGTCCTGGGTACCCCCACCAGCCCTAGATTGCTCATTTGAGGAGGAAGTTAACTATCTCTTTAACCACTATTATTTTGGGTTTCCTGTCACTTATAACTCTACTCCTAACTAATACATCTCCCAACAGAAATGGACCAGGTAGAGGTCCAGTGTGATCTGAAGCAGGATGTGGAGGGTTTAGACTCCTTGGGTGGTCTAAGGGGAGGGCAGATTGAGGAGGAAGTGCAGATGGAATGGCAGGCAGAATGGTAGTGGGGGTCGGGGGGCGAGCTGACCAGCATGCTGACCAGGCAGGGGCTTTGGCTGCAGTCCAGCCCTTTCAGGAGGCCTTTCTCCAAAGACCCCTCTTCCCTCTGACCTCACCACTGCAACTCAGGGCATCCAAAGCTGCATGAGCCACTTAATATCACACTGAGGGCTTCTGTTTTCAGGTTCGACTTAGAATGGCAGCATGGTGCCATGTAGTGAAGGGTCAGGGGCACAAGGATGGAGGAGCTGTAATCTGCTGCTTTTCGTCGGCTGTGTGACTTTGGGCAAATCACTTCACCTCTCAGGGCCTTAGTTTCACGGTCTGTGGAATGGAGATAATAATAATAATACCATCTCACAGGGTTTGTGTCCAGATGAAATGAGAGGATGGCTGTGAAAGCATTTTGTAAACCAAAGTGCCCAGTACAAGAGTTGGTTATTTTGTAATTGGTATTATTTATACAACCATGGTTGCTTTCCTCTCCTTTTCTGTAAGTGTATTATATCATAGACTGATTTATTATTATCATTTAAAACATTTTTTTATTTAAAACATTTTTTAAAGATTTTCTTTTTTTAAAAGTAATCTCTACACCCAATGTGAGGCCCCAAACTACAATCCCAAGATAGTCACATGCTCCGCTCACTGAGCCAGCCGGGCACCCAGACTGATTTATTTTTTTAAAGATTCCTTTTAAAATGGGGAACCAGAAGCCCAGGAAGCAGATACCAAGTGAGGAAAAGAACCCAACGGCTGTTGAAAGCCTTGCTTTGTGCCGGTTTCTCCGTGTGTGTGGTCCCTTCAGTCTCACAGTGGCTGTGCCAGCAGGGCCTGGCTGTCCACATCTTCTAGGGGAAGAAGCAGGGGCTGGACAAGGCTAAGTGACCTGCCCAGGGGCCCACAAACCATCATGAGAGTCTCTACCAGTTGTTAAATGTGGGCAAGTTTGGAGACCTGGTGGTTGGCTGCAAAATCTCTGAAGAGTGTCAGAAGGAAACAGTAACTTGTTCCTAGGCCTTCAAGGAGTAGAATGAGGGTTCATGGGCACAAGTTACATCGAGGCGGATTTTAGCTGAGGATGAGGAAGAGCTTTCTAGAAAAGCAACCTGCCTATAGTGGGTTAAATGGGGGCTCTAAAAGACAAGTCACATCCCAATCCACAGAGACTGAATATTTGGGGAAAGGGTCTTTGCAGATATGACTAAGAGTCCTGAGATGAGATCCTCCTGGATTATTCAGGTGAGCCCTAAATCAAATGACAAGTGTCCTCACAAGAGCCACACAGAGGAGAGACATGGAGAGGAGATGGCCACGTGAAGATGGAGGTGGAGATTGGAGGGATGCGGCCGCAGGCCAAGGATGCCTGCAGCCATCAGCTGCCGTGGAGAGGCAGGAAGCATTCTCCCTAGAGTCTCTGGAGGGGGCATAGCTCAACCTTGGTCTTAGACTCCTGGCCTCCAGAGCAGTGAGAGAAGAAATGTGTGTTGTTTCAAGCCAGTCTGCGTTTACCAGTTTGCGGTGATTCGTGACTGCAGCCACAGGACACTGATACAGCATCCATGATGCCACAGGTCACAGTGAGGCAGGTGAGCTCCCATCCCTGGAGGTGTGGCAGCAGTGACTGAATGAATGGGGATGTCGGGGATGCTCAGCGTGGGCTGGGAGTGCCGAAACTCTGAGAGGGGAGAGTGGGCCTCAGGGCTGGGCACTCTCTCTCCAGCCTTGAAATTCTGTGGTTTCAGAGAGGAGGCACTAGGAGCTAGAATTTTAGTCACAAACCCTAGGGGCCAGGAGGACTGAGGACAATTCCTTGCACACACTGGAAATAGTAACACACTTGTGCTGCTAAATACAGCTTTTATGGACACGATCCAGCTGAAGGTATTAGCTTCACAGGAAGAGATACAGTCATCTCCAGCCACTTTTGCAAGTAGGTGGAGAAGATAATGGATGGTCAAGACATTACAGATAAATGCAGTTTAAAGAGTCAATCGGATTCCCCATAATCTAATTTCACAGAGTCTCAGGATCGGGGGACCTGGAGCTAGAAGGGTCCTGGAGCATCTGGCTTCAGTCTCATTCTTCAGCAAGGGCTGGGGGCCTCAATTGTGGGTACCACATGCTTCCTGTGAAGGGGGCGTCTTCCTTCCTAGGGGGCACCACCACCTCTGCGGCCACTGCTCTATTGTACAAAATCCTTCTTTAATGTGGACTTGAAAGCCGCCCTCTGGCAACTTTGCCCACTGATGATGGATCTGTCTTCAGGTCTATGCCACCTGTCTCTCACAACTCCGGTGACCATGTCTCCTGAGTGCCCATCTCTAAGTCTAGGGCTGTTGGCCAGTCCTCAAAGTCCCATTTCCACTCTGGGAGCCTCCTGTGGACACCTTCTGGGGCATTACTTTGTGGGGCCCAGATTGCGGTCCAGCGGTCCTCATAGATTCCCTATGGAAACTAGTTTCAACTAGTATGAAGTGGGGGACACTCTCTGCCTAGGGTCTCCTAGCACATGCTCTTCTGGTGTGTGGCCCCTCAGAAACAGTTCTCCGAAGCAGCAGCAGGTATGGATGCATTTGAGCAATACAAGAAATCCCAATTTATATGAGTTTTGGAGAGGGCTTCATTCTTGGCTCTAAGCAGAGGCTACAAAGACGTGGATGGTGGCTTGACTTTCCTATGGCAAGACCTGAGGAGGGTACGGGAGCTGGTTTCCTTCACTGGAGGGTGCTTGCTTCGGCAGCACATATACTAAAATCCTTCACTGGAGGGATTTTAGGGGAGGCGCAGTTTGCATAGGATTGGAGAGAAGCTTCAAGGGTGAGTGTGGGATAAGGTGGGGTGTGGCGGCCCTTTCAAGTCTTTCCAGACGTGTGGGGTGGCCTTGGTATGTGACCTTTGATCACAGATCTAACAGATCTTTGATCTAACAAATGGGTAGAGTGGAAAGAGTACTGGGGTTGGAGGTTGGAGGTTACCAGGTGCCCTTTAACCTCTCTGAGCCTGACCTTCCCCATCTATAAGATGAGGATGATTCCACTCACCTCCCACAGATTTTGAGAGAATCCAGTAAAATGTGGGATGTGAGCGTGTGCTAGATGCTGACAGACTGCTGTTCTGGGAGTATCATGGTGGCCGACGCGAGGCCAACTAACAGGTTTTGGGATTACTCTGTGGTTAAGCTCTTGAATCTGCCACTTACTAGCTTGAGTGACCTCGGGCAAACCAAGCCTCATCAGCCTCATCAGTGAAATGGGGGTATAATCTCCACCTATCTCAGAGGGTTGTTGTGGGAATTGAGAGAACATGTGGCGAACACGGAGGTAGGCTGGTAAGTGCTTCATCCTGGGGGTCCTGTTTATTTCTACGTTCACAGAGGCCCCTGGGGGAGAGAGCTCTGACAGAGAAGCAGCCCCCCAACCTCTGCCTTCTGCTCTGCACCTACCATGAGAAGCCCCTTGTAGGCATAGACGATGCCAAGCCAGATGGTCATGTGGGTGTTCTCACAGTGCTCCAGGAGAGGGCGGATAGAGATGTCCCGTCCTGCTGGGTCCGGCTGTGCAAAGAGAAAACAGAAACCCAGGGGTGGCACTGGGCACCTTTCCAGCAGCCAGGGCCCCATCTGACGGCCACCTTCCCTCCCATGAGCTACAGCCAGTCTTTTGTCCAGGAGGCCTTTTGGACTCCTCTTCCATGTTTCCATGAGGCTGCCTTATATTTGTTGGTCATGATTCAGCCCTGCACCCTAGTTATCTGTGCTCTTCATGCCTTTCAAACATGAGTCAGATCTCCTGAGGGTAGGGAGTGGGTCACTTCCTGTGCTTCTAGTACTTAGCTTAAGACCTGGCCCAGAGCATGCATCTGTCATGTTTGTTGAAAGAGTGAAGGTGAGAACAGGGCACAAAGTTATGTCAAGAGGCCTTCAGGTGTCTCTGGGATTAACACCAGTAGCTGCTGGCTGGCCCAGCCTTGGGACCTGCCTAGCTTGTCTAAGGAAGCCTTCTTGCCCATCAACCCAGTGAGGGAGCGGTGGGGGCAGCCATGTTAATGTACCACATGACCCATCCTGGGCCAAAGTTGATTGGACAGAGGGTGGGGACCTGACCCACAGCAGTCAATCCAGAGTTGCTCAGAGACTTAAGAGGTTTCCTAGTACCATGTTCTGCTCAAAGACGGATGGTGGAGACGACTCTACCCAAACTCATTCTCTCTCTCTCTCAGGAATTTGAACTGGGAAACTCTGGATGAGAATCAGTCACGTGGTGGAAATAGAAGAAAAACACACCCAGAGAATGAAAAAAAGTGTATATTCTACATATGTTTTTTTCTGAACCATTTAAGAGTAACTTGCAGATATCCTGACCTTTCACCCCTAAATACCTAGCAAGTATTTCCTAAGAATGAGGAGATTCTCTTTTATAACCACATATACTTACCAAATTGAGGAAATTTAACTGATACAGTATCTAAAGTGCTATCAGTTTTCAAATTTTTCCAATTGACTCAATAATGCCCTTTAAGACAATGGTAGTCTTTCCAAAGCAGGGTCCAATCTGGGACCATGTCCTGATTTACTTGTCATGCATTTAGTCTCCTATAATCTTCAACAATTCCTCGGTCTTTTTTGGTCTTTTATGTCATTGGTATTTCCGAAGAATGCAGGTCAGTTATTTGGTAGAATGTCCTTCAATTTGGTTTTGTTCGAATGTGTTTTCATGATTAGATCCAGCGTATGCATTTGTGGCAGGAATCCTATGGAATGTGAGGTTTTTGCCTCCTTGGAGCTTCTTCTCAGTGGCACTTTATCCCATTATTGATGATGCTAACTGATCATTTGGTTCAGGTGATGTTTGCCCAATCTCTTCACTTCAAAGGTACCGTTTCCCCCGTGTTATTAATAAATATTCTGTAGGAGATACTTTGAGACCGTGTGAGTGTCCTATTTCCTCACAAATGCCAACTCAGTGGTTTCAGCATCCAGTGATGGTTTCTACCTGAGTCACATTCTTTTGGTGGCTGTAAAATGGTGACTTTTTTTAACTCTATAATTTTATTGAAATACTTGGCACTCCACTGTAAACAAGATCTTTCCTTTCTTCCCATTTATTTATGTATATCAGTACGCATTTGTTAAAAAGATTTTATTTATTTATTCATGAGAGACAGAGAGAAAGAGGCAGAGGGAGAAACAGGCTCCATGCAGGAAGCCCGACACGGGACTCCATCCTGGGACTCCAGGATTACACCCCGGACTGAAGGCGGCGCCAAACCACTGAGCCACCGGGGCTTCCCTATCAGTATGCATTTATAGGTTTCTTTTTCATTTCCATTACTATCATTCATTTTGATGTTCACATTCCCCCAGATTTGGCCAGTGGGAAACTCCCTCGTTCAGCCTCGTGTGTTTTTTCAATACATCCCCATACTTTTTTGGAAGCACTTTCCTAGTTCTTGGCACAATAAGTACTTGACTTTGTACTCTCCTTTCTCCAACCTTAGAATCAGTCATTTCTCTGAGGAGTCTTGGTTCTTTTTGGTGGGGAATGATATTAAAAAACCAAGATCTGGGCACTAGATGTGTTTGCTGTTCCTAGGATATCATTACTTCTAGGCCCTTCCTTCTTTTCTTCCTTCATTCCTTCCTTCTTCCTCTATCTATCTATCCATCCATCCATCCTTCCATCCATTCATCATTATTCTATGTACCTATCCTCGTCTCTCTACCATCTGTTTATAGATAGATGTAAATAAAATCCTATGCCACAGGGTTCTGGCTTCTTCCCATTTTGTATTTGCATTGTTCTTCTCTCATAGTAAGATCCCTGGTTTCCCACAATATCAAAACAGTCACTCATTTGCTCAATACTAAATAGACACAAAATAGTTTTAGAATTTCTACATCCATACACTACCAATAACAAATTTACAAAGTAAAATTAAAGGTATATTTGCAAATCTATTTGCCTTTAGAACAGATACCCGCTGAGGGTTTTTAATCAAAGAACTGTGTCTAGGATGGAATTGTCCTATTAAGGTCTAGGGTAAAAGGCACATGCCTGAGGGTAAGAGGTAGGCATCGACAGTGTCACTCAAGAACAGATATTTTGGATGTGGAAAGCAGGCCTTAGGTAACTGGGAATGAGCACCCAATTCTCTTGGCCCCACTCTCTTGGTCTGACCTTTGAGGTGGGCAATGGTCTGGGCTCCTGTGATTTGGGGAATGATGGTGCTTCCACATGGAAGCAGGAAGAGCTAGGGAGGTGGAGCCTGTGCACTCAGGCCGTTCTGTAACCAGACCATCCAGCTGCATGCTCTCTCAGGCTTGATTTTCCTTTTGTTGTCCCAAGCCACAGACAGCCTTAGCTCAGCTGCTTTGGTTCCATGGTCACTGAGTCCACACACAGGCTCTAGTGGTTCCCTGAGGCTTCTGTGGTGGCAGCTGTGGGCACTAGTAAGAGTCACCCCAGCAGAAGGTGATCACCAAGAACCACAGAGAGGCCAGAGATTTCCCCTCCACTGCTACCCACCCAGGAGCTGGGCTGGATTCTAGTATGGTGATGGGGGTTTCCTGATGTCCTTCCATTGTTTAATTGAGGAGATGGAGAAAGGCGCTGGTCCCAAGGTCAACAGTGACTTCTAACAGTGAAACTTGGGTTTCTCTAATGCCTGACAACCAAGCAGACATCAGAATGCAGTAGCAGAGGCCCATTACGGTCATGCATGAATAGCAAACCCATTAATGATGATAGTATCTGTTGTTCTATAATGAAAGGTAATAATTTATGATGGACTCTTAGATTCTCTGTGTATAAAGGACCGATGCTGTCATATACCATTGTTCAATGTTATGAAAACTCTATTCATGGGAAGCTGAGTGGTTGTCTGGCTCTTACAGTCCCAGTGACAGAGAGCCCACCCCCTCCCACTCTTGGTGAGTGGCTGCACAATCCTTTTATTGAACCAGAACCTTCTCCTGTACCTCTACCCACTGGTCTTTGCCTCCTTTCCTCTGGGGTCCTCAGAGTAATCCTAAGCCCCCTCCTTGCACCTGCAAGCCCTTCCTCAGGAGGGAAAGAGCTGCAGTGACCATACACATCACCTCCCGCCATGAGCCGACCTGGTCCTTCAACCTCCTCCACTTTACCATTGATCTATAGGCCTGTAATCGAGCTCAACGCTCCAGGTGGTAGTGAGTGAGTCCGCCTGTGCCCTTGCTCTACGTCTGCTCGGCTTCCTAAACAACTACCTTCCACTGGTGATTCATGTGTTCCTTATGGTTGCCTAAGACACCATTAGGTAGCTTTCGTTGAGCTGCTGCTAGCTCTGTTTTTCCCCTTCTGTAGCTAACATTCTAGCCAGGTTATCTTTTAACTTCTGAGGAGCCACCCTCCCCTTCACAATCCCCATCCTGGTCTGCTCTGACCCTTCCCATCCTGAATCCTAATTCCTACATCCGGTCTCTTAGCCCCCCACCCATCTCAATAAGCTTAAGCACAGCCTCCACTGCAGAGGTGGGGAGGGCAGAAAAAAAAAAATCAAGGGTCAGTCGAGTGTTCAGAGAACTCAGTGGTCCCGGGGGTGGGCAGAGCTGCTTCCACCTTATGCTCCCACCACCCAGGCGCCGATACAGAAATAAACCACAAAAATCTCTTGATCGTTAACATCATCCTCACACAACCCCATGTCTCTGCACACTCTATGTGAATTAGAGCGGCAGGGGCTGGGGTGGTTTTAGGAGTGAGAAGGTTCATGTACTTCTGGGGCTAGGGGACAGGGAGTCTGAACAGTCAGGTACTGAATCTCAAAGCCGACCATAAAAGCCATGCCTTTGCTCATCTGATCAGTTGTAATAGTGCCTGGGACCAGGGTTCAGAGCGGTCTGAGCAGTCACACACAGGGGGAGAGCCGCATTCAATGATGCAAAGGGTGGGTTGCAGGGGTGAGGGGAGGGGACAGTGGGGGCGTGGAAAGGCGCCACCGCCTGAGCACTTACTTGGGATCGTTGTCATACACCAAAGTGCCACTAGGGGGCACCCAAGGCCCACACGGAGGGTCTGGCCCAGCGGCTGCAGCTCACCCTCTACTGAGGACACGGAGCTACTTCTGTGGCTCAGTGGGGCCCGCAAAGCCGTCAGCAGCATCCCATGCTACTTTAGAAGGCACCCAGTGGTCTCAAAGGAAGCCAGATTTCGAGGCACCCTGGAGGACCGGCCCCACCCCTTGCAGACAGCAGGAGTGGGGTGGGAGGGTAACAGCTATCGGGGAAGGTAGGGCTGCAGGACCCAGGCCTGCTGACCCTACGCTCATCCTGCTCTCCGTGCGGGCCAGCGATCCAGGGCCCTGACCCCTGCAGATGCCATGCTGTGATCTCCTATCAGGGTCTGAGCCGTTATTTCAGCCCCGCCTCTCCATGTGACTGGGGACTGCAGCATTTCCACTGGTCTAAATCAATTCCCATGCATGACTGGCCTATAAGAGCTCTCGAATTGTTTTTTTCTCTGCTTTATTTTTCTTCCTGACTTGTTGCCCACCTGGGCAACTACCCAAGTAATCAATCATTCATTCCAATGTAACTATGAAGCACTGCCACCTGCTAGGTACTGTTCTGGGCATGAGGGGGTTGGGATACAGCCACAAGCAGCATTGACACAAGCCCTGTCCTCAGGGCTCTTCCATCCTAGTAAGATCAGGACAATTCCACGAGAGACAGCCTTGGAGGGGGAGGGAGTCGACTTCACCCACTAACAGCCGCCCCAAGAACGCCAAGTGCCGCTTGTCACGGATGACAGCTGCAAACTCTGCATATGCTGTCTTGTCAAAGCCTCGTGAAGCTCCAACAACCTGTTGTGTCCATTTTATAGATGAGAAAACAGAGGCACAGCAAGATGAAAGAACGTGCCCCAAATCTCCAGCTGGTCAGTGTCTGAGCTGGGTTCCAACGCAGCCCTGTCAGCCTCCCAAGCCAGTGTTCTTTCCTCCCTCACCATCTGCTTCTCCCAGCCTGCCCTGCCTCTCGCAAGCACCGTGTCACATTCCAAGGGGACAGTGGGTATAATCCTAGCACCCCGCTGTATAAACTGTGAGGTGCTGCGTGGGGGAGGAACGACTTCATTGCCAAGTGTTCGGCAGAGGCCTCCCCGCGAAGCCCCCGGAGCTCCGTGAAGGCCATGCTCTGGGGCGGCAGCTGAATGCAAGCTGATAAAATGCTCTTCCTGCGCGACAGGGCGCAGCGGCCAGAGAGAGGCCACGCCTGTCCGTGATGGCCAAGGCCGCAAGTGCTCACACCTGACTCCCGGCCCACCGCGGCGCAGCGGGAGGCGGCAGAAGCTGCCCGGGAAAGCCTCCCCCATCTGTGCGGCGAAAGGAGAGCAGCTGGCCCGAGAGTCCCTCTGCAGAATGCAGTTACTCACAATGTAGGTCAGTGGCCCCTGCTCACGGCCTGCTTTGTCAGGCCCCGCGCACCGACGGGCAGGGCGCCGGGCGTGGGTTGAGGTGCCCGGTCCTGAAAGGTCAAAGGCTTTGGTCTTGCTCCACCTAGACTTGCCGGGTGACCGTGGGCATGCCCCACCCTTTCCTAGACCTCAGGTTCTGCCTTGCAAGTGAGTCCAAGGGTTAACTGACGGCCCGGTTAGGGATGCCTGTATTTGTCCTCCACTCGCTCATTCAGAATCCACTCCGTCCTGGGCGTATAAGGCCCCCAGGGTGCTAGCCTTCTGGGAGCGGGCACGCTGGCACGGGCACACCACACAGCAAGCTGTGGCGAGAACGCGATCAGAGCTGCATGTGGGAAGAGACCCACGAGCTACTCTGAGAGGTGCCAAGAGGGGCACTGACTGCAGATCAGGGAGCCTGGGCAGGCTTTTTTGAAGTGGTGACATAAGGTCTGAGGCCTGGAGGGGGAGGGGGAGCAGCCACGTGCGAACCTAGGGGGCCAGCATTCCTGAGACGGGAACAGCCGGCAGCAAGGGCTCTGGCGTGTTGTAGGAACCAGAGGGAGGCCGGTGTGGCTGGCGAGTAGTGAGGGGCCAGCCCTGCTTCCCACTGGATACTGAGCCACCTGGGCAGCTTGTTGAAGTGCAGAAAGGGCCAGGAGGTCTGTGTGGGGCCCAGGATGTGGCATTTCTTAGCAGCTTCCAGATGACACTGATGCTGCTGGTCCAGGGACTGCCATCTGGGCAGCAAGGCCTTAAGGGGTCTTAAACAACAGAGTGACATTTGGTCCTTGGCTTAGCAGATCTTTGCTTAAGAATGCAGACTCTCTCATCACTCGCACACCTGTGACACAGAGCGACAGCCTAGCACAAGCGCAAACTTGAGGTGCATGGTCGGTATATTCTAGCTGCGGATCAGACCCCAATAGTACTGTGTTTCTGGGTGTCCCGTGTGGGGCTGGCCGGGGTGGTTAGGGCTGGTCAGGGTGCAGGTCTGGGCATGGAGGGTGGGGAGTCCGGGTGGCAGGAGTGAAGGCACAAGGTCACATGCTGTACCTGTGATTACAGGGTCCTGGTCCCTCAGACCTCGGACCCACTGCTGTGAATGTCGGGTTCCCAGCCCCACTTGGCCAGTGCTTCTTTGAAGGAGGGGGTGCCTTCTACCTTCTGACCAGCTCCCAGAAGCTGGCTTTCAGAACTTTTTCCCTGGGCCATTCGGGCTGCTTGCTTGCTTTCTTTCTAATTCTAAAGTTGATTTTTGAAATATATGGTAAAATTGGTAGGTTTTCCTACTGGAGGTGAATATGTGTGTATATCAGTGTGAGTTTGAGTGTGTATGGTGAGGTGAGGGGAGGATGCATTTCAGAGTTCTGAGGTGCTTCTCTTTTCCTGGGAAGGCAAGGGAGTCAGCACTGCCTTTTCTGGGGGAGATGACGAGGGAGTCCCGTCAAAGAAGTCTGGGCGAGAGGAAAGGGTATTGGGTTCAGACCCCAGGTCCATCACTGGCCAGCTGTGTGACTTTGAACACATCTCTAAGCCTTCTCTGAGCCATGGTTTGCTCATCTCCAACCTCCCAGGGTTGGCAAGACGATCAAAGGAGGTAAATGGTGTGTTTAGCAGGCTTTAGAGGCTGGAAAGCCCGCTCCTTATGTGTAAACCATCGTCATTATCTCCAGCTGCAGAGTCACAGAGCACTGGAGCCGGGAGGAACCTTCCGGATCCCTCCGGGGCTGGGCTGCTTATCTTAACAGCAGCAGTCCCACATCTCTGAGGCAGCAGAGCTAGAAGCTGTCACTTCAAGGTAAGAATTTCTTTTTAGAATGTTTGGTTGTGAATTTGGGTGAAAGTTTTCCAAATCCCAGATCTGGAAGGGACCTGTGAGATCATCCACCAGGGTGTTTCAACAGGGGTGCTTCTGCATTTTTTTTCCTTTGGAGGGGGTACAAATCTTTGTTGTGAGGGACAGTCTGGTTCAGTGCAAGGCACTCAGAGCCCCTAGACCGTGGGCCCCAACTGCCAGGAGTGTCCTGTGGTCACCATGACAGGCCAAATCTCCCTCCCCTGGCTCTTCATTACCAAACACGAAAAGGATCATGCACTAGTCCAATTTCTCTTTATACAGATGGAGAAACTGAGGCCCAGAAGACGACTCATAGCACCTGGGTGACTGAGTGGAGACCCAGATAAAGTTATCCTGACCCTGGTCCCATGTCTTGTGCACTGGACCATGCCGTGGGCTGGCATAAGAGGGGCCGGCCTCGCGAGTTGCTCACCAGTCAACATTCATGGGTGCTTGGCACTGCCCCATCAGTCCCCTGGAGCTGGCTTTTGGATGCATCCAATCTGCTGATGCTATATATTCTTGCTCAGGTGCATCTGCAACAGCTTCCAGAGCAACAAGCATGGACCCCAGAGCCACTCACCCAATGCCCGCAGGCCACATCCTCATGGAATCCTGCTTTGTAGAGGGGAGATGAGGTGGCAGGAGGTGAGGTAGCTGGAACCTGGCTGAGGAGGGCAAGCAGCTCTGGTCAGCATCAGGACCCCAGTGGGACAGCAAGACCCCTGCCTGGTCCCATTCAGAGAGACATTCTGAATCTGACCTTGGAATGAGCGGGGAATCCCGTGTTGTATAGGGATCACGGTGGGGTGGGAATCGTCTTGGGGAAGTTAGGGGCTGACAAGTTTAGTTATAGGTCCTAACCCTTCTAGCCCTTTGCAGCCCATATGTGTTCATGCTAGAATCTCTCTTTGATTTTGACCTCAGGGCAGTCTGGTGGAGGAGCCAGGGACTTTATACCTGTGTTACAGGTGAGGAAACTGAGACTTGGGGAGGACAAGAGACTTGCTTAAGGTTGCATAGCAAGTCAGAGGCAAAGGCCAGCCAGCTCTCTTTCCTGCAGAGCCGGTGGGGGGCATTGCAACTTCTTTTGTCCTTCCTTGTGGCCTGGCTCTGTTCCCCTCCCTGGGGAGAGGGTCTTCAAAAGAGCTCCTATTTTCCTTGGGCCTGCGTCTGAGGCTTCTGGGGGAAGCCTGGAGAAGGAAGAACTCACAGGTGTTGCTACTGGACCCAAAGCCAAGAGGTGCTTGATCATGGAGGGGTTTTCACCAGGCCCCCTGCAAATGGGCGATGGCACTGCTGCTTCTCAGGTGCTGGCTTCATGGTCTGCAGCACCCACCCAACACGGGGGTGGTGGCATCATGTGTTTTTCCCCAAGCCTGGCTGTACTGGTAAGGAGACCCGTGCCCAAACACACCTCCCCAGATGGAATGATGCCCCAGCAGCACATCCTCAAGAAAGAGAGCGTCACCAGGGCACGGCTGGGCGCTGGTGTGCGGAGTCTTCCCCACTGTTCTAGAACAGAGAAGCTTGTGGCCTTTGGGTGGTGTGTGGGCCATGGATGTGTTTTACTTGATCTATACAGCACTTAGAATTTTTTTGTCTTCACGGTCAGGATTTGAAACTCAGGTGATTCACAGGAACACCCAGATTTCTGGCTTCCCTTGAATGAGACACACCAGGCAGCCCAGGGTTGTCTGCGTGAGCTGGGTCTGTCTGGTGTCTACCCACGTCTGTACTGCTTGTCCAGTTCTTCCCAGATCTCAAGGCCCATGAGTCCCCAGCTGACTTTGGGATATGTAGAAATACGAGCTAATTATTCATATGGTCGCCTGAGTTTTGTAGAAGAAGCAAGTCTGCCGGCCAACATGGGGCAAGCAAACCCCTTAGCCTCGGAGGTCCCCTCAAGTGCCAACATTTGGCGATTCTGTGGTAGCAGCACCAGATGGGACGCGGGCTCTGATGCCTGGGGTCTGGCTTGTACCACCTCGGCAGGATCGGGATGCCAGGACCCCTCAGGCCCCAACCCATGGGGCAGAAATCCGCAGGATGGCCTTTCCCAGGGTGTGTGTGAGCTCCGAGGCCGGGCCCGGCAAGGATCTGGGGTACCCAATCTGGGTGGCAGAGGAGGAGCAAATTGATAAAAAAAGCAGTGGGAGACGAGAGGGGCTGTCGAGAGGGGAGACCTGGGTCCTTCAGAGCCCACAGGGGCAGTAAGATTCGGGGATATTGTAAAGCAAACCTCGAGCAAAAACAAAACCCAGAGCTTCACGAGGCAAGTACCTAGAACTGCCTGCAAAATGAGGGAAGGAAAGCCCCACACGCTGTGCTCCACCACGACCCCCTCTCCTGGGCAACACCCCTGCCCCCGCCCCAGCTCCCACCCTGGTCCTCCCCCGGAGGGGCGTTCCTTTCCTTGACCTGACATATCCAGTCTGAACTCATCGCTCTCGCCCTTAAACCTGCCCTTCCTCCCAGGGTGGTCAGTTCAGACAACTGCTCCACTCTCCACCCAAGTGAGACCAGGACTCTGGGCGTCTCTTCCTTTCAAATTCCACCCTGGTTGCTACCCCAGAGACCTTCCACGGCTTCTCAACCCACAGGAAAGATGCCCTGACCCGTGACTCCAGCACCGTAACCCTGTGCGATGCCCACCCCCCACCCCCAATCTCTCCAGCCTTTCTGCCCATCACCAGCCTCATCCATCCATGGCCAGGCCCCGTAATGTCTGCTCCTGGTCCTGGGATGTCCTTTCTTCACCACCATGTGAACGGCACCCACTCCTTCGTCTCTGAAATCTTCCTAGTCCTGTGTCTGCCCCTCCAAGGCTCCTTGTGCTTCCTGCCTCTCCTCAGGGAGGACCATCGCCTCGTGTTGGACGTACCGTGTTGGACATTTCCTCTCCCTCCAGTCCCCAGTACCCCTCCCCCTCTTGTATCTCCTGTCTCCCCCCACACCTCCTGCCTGCTCACTGTGTGCCAGACTCCGGGCAAAGTGTGTCATATACACTGTCCCTTGCGTCCCAACGATCACAAGGGGTGAGCTCTAGGGAGCCCCTTTTCAGGGGATGCTAAATGAGACGTAGAGAGGCTGAGTGCCATGCCCAACGTCGCAGGCACTAAATGATGGAGCTGTGACTTGCAACCTGGTTTGCCCGACTTCCCAAACCTTTGCTTTAAACCCAGAAATCCAGAACTATGCCAAAGTGTGGCCTGGTCACTAGAGTGCCAGCAATGGGTTTCAAGTGTCCCAAGACGGGCTCTCCTCGGCCTCAGGGCCCACAGATGGCCAGGCACCTCCAGCCATGAGCTGTCCCTGTGGCCACTCTGGTGCCCTGCCCTATGCCAGATTTCATCCTCGTCCCAAGTTGGCCAAAGGCAGCCCCTTCTCCTGTACTTTCCAGTCTGGCCAGGGCATGCTTGCTCAAGTGCCCACCCACCTCATCCTGCCTCTAGGCCTGCACCCCTCAGGCCGAAGGGCCTCTTTGTGGGGGTAATTCCCCCTGGTCTGGGGAGAGGTCTGTGGCCCCAGAACTGAGTAGCGCCCCCACAAGGCCCTGTTCAAGAGGACTGGCCCCAGTCCTTGTGGTGGGGACTGGCATTCCTGCTGCTCAGCCCAGACCTCACAGCCACCAAGTTGGCCCTCCTCAGCCCTGGCCTGGCCATGCAGGTGCTGTGTCCCTCATCTCCCTTGAAGGGGGTCAGCTGCACAGCCTGGCTGGTGGTTCACCATGACTGGCCACTATCAAGTCCATGCCCAGCATGGTGTGAACAGGGAGGGGACAGAACCAGGGTGTGAGGATGCTCTGAATCAGGAAGCTGAAGCCTGTGGATCGTGGACAGAGCAGTCAACCACTGCTGCTGCACGCACACTCAATTTTATGGTTTTTCAAAGGCATTAGATCTGCCTAACAACCCTAAAAATTTAGTAGGGCCATCAGCCTGGTTCCCATTTTGCATAGAGAAAACCAAGCCCAGGCACAGGCCGTAACTCACCCAAGGGCACGCACTTGAGCGGTGTCCTGACTCCTAGCCCAGGGGCCCTGTCTGTTGTTGGTGCTCCTCCCGGGAACTCTGGCTAGTTCTGGGAGTTCCAGCTCGTCAAGGAGAAAGGAAGGTGGCTGCCTGGGTGAGTGTCAAGTGCTCCCTCTCCCGTTCCCTGCTGCATCTCGGATTTTACTGTTTGCCCTTGGCTAAGAGGCAGTAGGGTGACACCATAGTGCCCTGGGATGACGGACAGCCACCGGCCTTGCCTCTGGATGAGGGTTCTTGCCCCAGCTCTGTCTCGTGCTCATTCTGAGCCTCAGGATCTCCTCTGAGAAATGCCAGAGTCACCTGCTTTGAGGGTTGCTCTGAGCACTGAGCAAGAGCACAGTCAGACAAAAGACTACAAAGCTCGGAGACACACACGCCCCAGGGTAATGCAAGTGAGAACAATGCATCCGTTTCATTTTCCTGTTGTCATTCAGGGAGGCAGGCGGATTGGGAGCCCCCAAAGTGCAATGCTGCAAAGATTGTTCCAAAATAGGATGTAGTAATTGGTGCTGCCACCGCCGGCCTCGCTGGGGATCCCTGAGCGGCAACCTGCTCCTGGCAAGTGGACCTGCCCCCGGCCTCACCCCGCAGCCGGCTCGCCTTTCTAGGCCTCTTTCTTTCCGCCTTGCCAGTGCTTTCTCTTCTTTCTCTGTCTCTCTCTCCTCTTTATAGATACATATATAAAGTCTTCTGAGATCATATTGTTCTAGTTTGGGGACTCACATGCCTTTTAGGCTTGAAGAGACCCAGACATTTTCTTTTACTTCCATTCCTTACTGTGTACTCTCTGCCAGGGGTTCATCCAACCTCTCTGTGCACACCTCTGCTGATGAGCCACCACCTCCGAAGGCAGCCCAGCAGCCCAGTTCATTTTGGGATAGGTTACATTAAACCGTGAATGTTCTCTCTCACCCTAGACTGAGATCTGAAGCCCCAGAGCTTCCCCCACTGGTCCTGGGCTCTGCCTTCTGGGGCCCTGCAGGTCGGGGCTCCTTCCTTGGCTCTTATGGTTGTGCTCCTCTGAGACCTCTCTTTGCTTGGGTTGGCATCAACCCGTTCGACATGGCACAGTTTTTGGCTCTCTCCCTATCCTGGCCACCCTTCATCTTGTCACTCTCTCCACCCCCTGTAAAGGTCTGGGTCCCTTACAAGAACACAAGTTTCCCAGGGGATCTGAGTAGGGCAAGAGTGTTGTCCCCTCCCTACACCTAGAGCCCTATTCACCTGGGGCTGTCCCCTGAGCTTGCACTGCTTATTTGGCAGCTGAAGGACACCGCAGAGCTTGACAGTCCACATTGCCATCATCCACATTTTAGGGAATATCAGTGCTTGAAATAGTCTCTCTCTCTCTCTCTCTCTCTCTCTCACACACACACACACACACACCCCCGTCTGGTGTTCCTTAGAGATATAAGAAACCATAGATCCCATGAAGCAGAACCCCTGAGGGTTCTCTCTGCCATCTCCCTGTCATCCCTCATGATGTGCAGCCGTACTGTGCCACTCCAAAACTCAGCTGCTTAAGCCTATTGCGAGGTGACCTTAATGATCAAACTGGAAAATAATTTCAAAGGCCCAAGTGAGAGGAGAGAGTGAGCAATCTAGAGCCAGGGTGTGGGGGTTGGGGGAGATAAGAGGAACCTAGAGTTAAGGAGGGTGGAAGGTGTTTCCTATGAGCCACAGAAAGTGGCGTGGCTTCAGCACAGCGAAAAGTAAGCACACCATCACCTCTCAACGTTAACTTAGCATTTTTCATGTACTTATGTGAGAACTGTGTGCCCTTCTAACAATCTCACGCAGGGTAGGGCAGGAAGTGCGAGCCCTGTTTTGCAGATGAGGAAACAGGCTAAGAGAGGTGGAGGGGGCTGACGAGGGGGCTTCCCCTGACACCCTGGCTGCTGGTCCACAGTGGACCCTTCACCAGTAGGTGGGCGTCACATGGCCCATTCTGGCCAGTGCGCTGTAGAGAAAGTGACATCTGCCCCTTGTGGGCTGGAGCCTAGAACCTGTGTGTCGTAAGACCCACGCCAGTGCCAGGGGGTGGGACCCAGATCGCTGAGCTGCCTTGCGCAAGACCGTTACCCTGGAGACCAAGCAGATTCACAGGTGGACTGTGAATGAGTGAGAAATAGACTTCTGATGCGTTTAGCTCCTGGGATTTAGGGCTTCTTTATTACTGCAGCCCCGCTCAGCCTATCCCTGCTAATGGAGAAGGGCAATGACATCTGTTTCTGCCATCACATGTCAGGCACCAGGCTAGGGACTTTGCACATGTCACTGCATGCAGGCCTTGAAGCTGCCCTGTGAGAAAAGGGTTATTATCTCTCCCCTCTACGGTGTGGGTAAACAGAGACACAGAGAAGTGTGGCCACTTGCCCTGGGTCACAGAGCCATGAAGGTGTGGACCTGGGACGTGAATCTGGGTCTATTTGATTGGAAAGGCTTGATGAACTCTGGTGATTTGCAGAAGCAGATGGCTATTGTGTTCCAACACCCTGTTGGGCTAAATGCTTCCTTTGAAGATGCAAGATTGCACAGATTGCTTTTCTCATTCAGATTTTATGCCTGAGTAAAATCCTTGTGCTATGATTTATTATAGCAACACTGATTTTCCAATTTTAAGACAACAATGCAGCTTGAAATAAAAGAGAAAGAAAACACTGAAACATTTGAAACCTTTGCTTCAGATCCTTATTACGTCTTGCCTGAACTGCTCAGGGGCCTCTTTCCCTCCTGCCTCTGGTCTCCCCCCATGGTGACTGACTGCCAGGGCCACCTTTCTAGAACAGAGTCTAAGTATGTTCCCTCATGCTCGAAACCCACAGAGACTCCCTGTCCCCACCAGCAGCACTTCCTAAATTATATTCTGCAGAATATGTAAATGTAAATATGCTCCATGAAAAAAAGGGCTCCATGGCCAAAGAACTTGTAGAAATGCTAATTAAAATTGTTTTATTAAATATTAAAATGTTTGATGAAAAATTGTTTAAAAGATTATTTATTTATTTATTTATTTATTTATTTATTTATTTATTTATTTGAGTGGGGGGCAAGAGGAAAGGCAAAGGGGAGACAGAGGGAGAGAATCTGAAGCAGACTCCTCACTGAGCTTGGAGCCTGATGTGGGGCTCAATCTCACAACCTGAGATCATGACCCAGGCTAAAACCAAGAGTTGGACACTTAACTGACTGAGCCACCCAGGTGCCCCAAAATTAAACAATTTTTTAAACTGTAGGACGTTTCAGAGCCTTTAACATCTTAAACCCTATTGCACATTTCCAAGAGGCAGATGTATAGTTTCTGGGGTTTCTTAAATGACTTCCCATTCTCTTTTATTTTGGGACACCTAATGAGATTAGCATTTAATATTGTAGAATTGGCTTTTAGGATAAAATCTGAAGTTCTCAGTTTAACGCTTAGGTCTTCCCGGGATCTGGTCCCGGATCACCCTCCAAGCACATCTCATAAACCCCCATCTCCTTCTACACCAGGTCTCAATCCCTGGACATCTTATTGTTTATCATTTCACTCGGGGCTGGGCTGTGGGGTTCTCTGAGCTGCGACTCAGAGAGAAGACAATGGTGGAGGAAGAATGTCAGAAACCTGATACAAGACGGCCTGTATTTGAGGTAACGTTAAGAACACCCTATTAGTGTCGTGGCCGAGATGGAAATGGGAATGAGGATGGCAGGACTCATTGAAAGCCACGTGTTTACCGAGGCTCAAAGAATCCCTTTTAGAAACAGGAACTGGGCCCACGTCTGCCAATGAACAAGGCAAAATGAGTGCGCGCTGGAAACAAAAAGCACCAAGATATGCTGGGCTGAACCAAAGAGACCAACGTTAATAATAAAGAAATTAACATGCACAGGAAACGCAAAAGCTGCCAGGAGGCTGATAAGAGAGCGTTATTAAAAAAGAATGAGCAGTGTAGCAGAGAAGTGAAATTCAGTTTTGCATTTCTTTTTTGCCACAGACCCCCAAAATACTCTATGAGTAATAAATAGGTCTTGATTCGCTGCAAAAATACCAATGAGGCTGCGGCCAAAATTTGCTGTTGACTCTCTCTCTGGCAAGATAAACAGATCAATCATCCGTCAGCCAGCCAGTCACTGAGAATATGAGGAAGTGCATTAGTCTAGGATGAGAGACTAATACGAGGTGGTTCAAGATGCCAGCCAGCCCTGGGGCCAGACTGCCTGAGTGCCAGTCCGCCTGCTATTTGCAAATGATGGGAGCTTGCAGCAGCGATTAAACCTCATTGTTGCCGCCTGTGAAATGGGCACGAACAGGATACCTAACTCAACTCATGGGATTGAAGTTTAAATGGACTGATGTGGAAAACCCCCAGGGAAGGGCTCTTCAGGACCAGCTGTTACTACTATCACACCTGCTGCAATATACCCCCCAAAAGCTTCCTGATGAGTTTTCTCTCTCTGTACACACACACACACACACACACACACACACACACACACACACATTTCCACTCCCCAGACCATTTGAAAGTACATTTCAGACTCCACAGCACTTCAGTATGAATGTGTTCCTTGTCCTACACAATAACAATATTATCATATCTAAGAAAAGGAATAATAATGCCAAAATATAATCTGATAACTGGAGTGAACTTTGATAAAGAGCTTATCACGTTGGTCCACTGCTAAAATTTCTTTAATGGTTCCCAATTATCTCTTAGGTTAAAGTCTAATCTCCCTCCAGCCCCTTACCTTCTTTCTACTAAAAAGCAGCCAGATTTAATTGATTCTTGAACTCTTCCCCAGACATAGCAAAACTTTCCTGCTCAAGGATTTTCATCTACCAGGAATGCCATTGCCTCTAATATCTACTCCTTGAGGTTTTGCCCAGGGCAAAACTTGCTAAGGGCACCTAGGTGGCTCAGTGGTTAAGTGTCTGCCTTTGGCTCAGGGCATGATCCCAGGGTCTTGGGATCGAGTCCCGCATTGGGATCCCTGCAGGGAGCCTGCTTCTCCCTCCACCTATGTCTCTGCCTCTTTCTCTGTGTCTCTCATGAATAAATAAATAAAATATTAAAAAAAATAAAGCTCAGCTAAAATTCTATTTGGTCCAAAATTTCTAAGATTTTTCTAAATGTAATGCATCTTTCTTTTCATATCTCCATAACATGTGGGAAGCTAGTGTGATGACACATTTCATACATGGAGGAAGACCGGGACAAAAGAATAATGGAGAAATGGAATAGATCCCTGATCAAACTGGGCCTGAAGTCCACATTACCTCTGGACCTTTCCAAATTGCCAGTAGGTTGCCTCTACTGTACATTCCAATTTAAGTTACTTGCAGTTGAAAATATCCTAATGGCTACTGTAGGGATTAGGGCTGACAATCACGTAGTCTTCTAAAGCTGTGAAGCAACAGTAGAAAAATACAATGCATTATGCTCCAGTTGGATCAAAACTTGCTGTTCCCCAAAAGCATTTCCCACTCTTCCTACCCTTGCTTTGGAATGCTCTTCACCTGGTGTAGCCCCTGTCTACCTTTACTTATCTTTTTAAAAACTGAGATAAAATTCACATGGCAAAATTCATCATCTTAACTGTTTTCACATGTATAATCAGTGGTTTTTTAGTATATGTACAATGTTGTTCAACAATTACGACTATCTAATTTCAAATCACATTCATCATTCCAGAAAGGAACCTCATAGTCACTCCCTCACTTCACTCTCCCAGCCCCTAATCTTCTTCCTTTCTCTGTGGATTTGCCTCTTCTGGACATTTCATATGGAAGAATCATACAATATGTGGTTTGTAGTGTCTGGCTTCAATCCCTGAACATAATGCTTTCCTGGTTCATCCATGTTGCAGTGTGTATTTGAACTTCACTCCTTTTTATGGCTGAATAATATTCTATCACCAGGATAGACCACCTTTTGTGCATCCACTCATCAGCTGACGGATGTTTGGGCTGTTTCCACTTTTTTTTCCTGCTTTATTAGTGAACACATTTTCATTTCTCGTGTATACCCAGGGGTGGATTTGCTGGGTCACATAGTAACAGTTTAATTTTTGAGGAAATGCCAGACTTTCATACAGCTCCCATTTGCCTTAACTATCCAAATCCTACTTGTTCTTTCAAGACTTGGGGTGGGGGAGATGTCCTCTCTCTGTCCTTTTTTTTGAGAAATATTTCTCAAGGCAGGATGAATAGGCACCTCTTTTGTGATCCCATAGGGCGGGGAGCTGAGCTATTTTAGCACTTTCACCTATACTGACATGGTCAATGAACATTTCTGTCCCCCTGGGACTGGGGGAGTCCTGAGACCAGGGGTTGTGCCTCACCCATTGCTGTGGCCCCAGCCTCTGGCACGCAGATGGGCCCAGCAAATGAGGTTTTGGCAAATGAATGAATGGCTCCTGTCTCTCTGCAGCCTCCTGGTGCAGCTGAACATCACTAGGGCTTCTTCATAACAGAGGGCATGTTGTGCTGAGGGCCTCCTGGATGTGGGCATGAAAGTGTGTGGGTGGGGCATGCGGTGTGGGTGGTGAGAAGGCACAGGGCAGGAGGAATGTGCACGCATGGATGCGTTCTGACCACATGTGCTTAAGTTCATAGACTACCATGCAGTGGGTCAAATGAGACTGATCCAAGGGGTTTATGCCTAGAAGGGGGAAGTGAGGGCAGAAAACGTGGATCAGAGAGCAGTTAGATGTCCAATGACAGACCAATGCTGGAGACAACAACAGTATAGGCCTCACCCTGGGGTGGAGCTCTGCTACTTCTGAAGCAATTTCTCATCCATGGTCTCATGTGAGAATCAGCATGGAGCATGGAGGGAGTATGGTTTTGGGGAGCAGCAGGCCTGGCTTCATGTCTCTGGGCCCCACTTACTATCTGTATGGTCCAGAGCCTGTCACCTGACTCCGTGCACCTCTAGATGCTCACCTGCAAAACGGGCACAGAACTCTCTTTGCTCAGGGTGACTGCAAGGATTAAGTGAGTGGACTTTGGTAGGAGTGCACCAGAATGTGTTAGTCTACCCCACATGCAGCACTGCTCCTCAGGACCTCCCTGGGAGGCTGGCAGGGCAGTTGTGTTACTTTCCTTATGGAGTCAGGAAGTTCAGTCAAGAGTGAGAACAAAAGTTGCAATGATCGAACTTCTTTAATGGGTCAGGTTCAGTGTTAGGCACTTGAACGTGATAGACCACTTAATGCTCTTCGTAAACCTGTGAGGGAGGCATGGATATTTCCTAGTAGGCACTGGGGCTCAGAGAGGGTGAGTCACTCACCCAAGGTCACACAGCTAGGAGATGGCCAAATATGGATCAGAACCTTGGATTGTAGCACCTATGGCTACCTCACCATTCCTCCAAAGCCCACAGTGCAAGAGCCTGGGTTGTGAATGCATTCCATTTCCTTGGCATGTGAATGCACTTCCAGAAGGCTGCCATATATTTTTAATAATTGGTATGAACATGCAATCTCTCGTCAGCTGGCTTCCCGTCTGCTGTAAGACACAGATAAGAAAGAAAGAGCCGAACGGACACAGGAAAATCCTCCACACCCGTTGGCAGAAATCACTCTGGCCCAGAGTTACCTTTCTTATTTAATTCTCTGAGCCTTCTGTGTCTGACTCATGTAAGAAAATGACTTCTTGGGTGAAATATTAAAACGCCATGAGTGGATGTTCATCGTCTCGCTCTGGCAGCTCTGGTGACGATGGCTCAGAGGAGCAGGCTCTGCAGTCTGGGTTTGGGTGTCAGATTCGATTCCTCTGAGGCTCCTCAGCCAGGAACATGCTGGTCTGGGCTCAGGGGGCCCAGTGATAAGAAGCCAGACACAGGGCAATGGCAAGATCTAGGACTAGTTCTCAGGAGGCCCCGGGGCAGGGTGGCCAATGGCCAGGTAACAAATACGGCTCCATGTAATAGCTAACCTTCATCGAGGACTCTTGATGTGCTGGGCACAGGGTAAGGCCTCTGCAGGCACTGGCTCTTCTAATCCTCCCTAAAGCCCTGGGTACTATTAATATTAGGAAGAAAGAATATTAGTAAGAAATCGTGGCCCTCAGAAGTTGCCACTCACTATACATATTAGTTCCCCAGGCTTGCTCTAACACATTTCCATAAACTGGGTGCCCTAGAACAATAGAGATTTATTCTTGCACCGTTCTGGAAGCCAGGAGTCTGAAAGCAAGGTGTCGGCAGGGCTCACCCCTCTGAAGGTTCTGGGGGAGAATCCTGTGTGGCTTCTAGCTTCCGGTGGCTGCGGTTCCCTGGCTTGTGACCACATTGCTCCAGCCTCTGCCTTCCCCTTCCCACGGCTTTCTCTCTGTGTCTGTCCTCTTCTGTTTCTTATAAGGGCACTTGCCACTGGATTTAGGGCCAACCTAGGTGATCCAGGACGATTGCATCTTAAGATCTTTAATTACATCTGCAAAGACCCTTTTTCTAAATACAGTTACATTTATAGATTCTGGGAGTGGGAATGTTGATATATCTTTTGGGGGTCACAGTTCCACCCACTACACTTAGGTAACTTCACACAGTAGGAGGCTCAGCTGGGATTTGAAGCTAAGCCTAATTCCAGAGTCCATCTGCTATGCACGCACCTGCTGTGTGACTCTGGGTTAGTCGCTTAACCCCTCTGTGCTTTGGTTTCCTTGTCTGAATATAATGGCAAGTGCTGCATGGGCTTGTCGTGAGGATTAAAGGGCTGGCGGAGTAAAGCATGTGAAACAGCGCCTAGCACATAGTATGCACTCCCCAAGAGCTGCTGGTGTTACTGTTGGTGCTATTGTTATTACCAAGACAACACAGCTTAGCTGGAATCCTGCATAAAGGGGGAGCACACTGCTACTGAGGCTGGACTGGGAGACAATGCTCCCAGATCTCACTCTGTTGGGTTTGAACATCTGCTCAGAAGCGCTCCATGCTCATGAAACAACTCACAGATGTAAAGGACATTTAAACATTTATAAGAGAACAACTAAGCACAATGGATGCTAATAATTTCAAAAGCGTCAATGAAGAAAATATTTCTCTAAAACAAAACAAGTAAAATACAGGATGGATGTGAAAAAAAAAAGAAAAGAAAAGAAAGCAGGAAGATCAAGAGATCAACAGCCTCATTCTGGCAGAAGAGATCCCACGCCCTCTGACACCACATGGCTCAGGCTGAGGACAATTCCAGAATGTAGCAAGGTCTGTCTCAGCCTGGTCAGTTCACCTCTCCAGGCTTGGTTTCCCCATCTTGAAAATAGGGATGTCCAGGTGTGTTGTGAACTGTGCCACACTATGGAGACGTGAGGCACTGTTGTCATTATGGTACATGTTTGCCAACTGTGGAGTGGCTTGTGCCCAAGTGGGACAGACCTGGGGTCAGGGCCCCAGTCCACAGAAGGGCAGGCCAGTGTGCAGGCTGGGCCTGAGAGTATGCTGCTGTCCTCTGAGCTCTAGGGAGGGGCCCAGAGTTTGTGTCAGTGTGTCCTCTGCACTGAACCGAGCATCTTTGGGTCATGTTAAGTGTCCCATCCTGTGTCAAGGTCAAAATGACTCAGCATTTGAAGTTTAATCCACTGTTGCTAATTTAGAGAGAAATGTCAAGCCAAACACTGGCCAAAATTAACAAACACACACCAAGTGGCCGATGGTTCCATTTCAGGGCCACGTGAGTGCTGGGTGCCCGGACACTGAGGTCCCCGTGCCCTTTGCCTTCCTATTGGTTTCTGTGGCTGGTGGCTTCCTGCAACTGCAGGCCACGCTTTTTTTACTTAACCTGGCCTAAAGTTTTGATCTGGAACTTGCCCACCTGCCTGTCAACTGCAATGAAAAATACGGCAGAAATGGAAAACATGTAGCTTTTCCTTCTTCCTTTTCCTTGCTCTCTCTCTTCCACGAGGGAAACACTGGCTTAAATGATGATGAAGGGTTTTCAGAAAATCATGAGACTGGAGCTCATTTAGCTGTGGGGTTCACACATGGGAGCCTCCCCAGGTGGCCCTCTCTCTGAGTCTGCTTGTCCTTTGTCACCATCGCATCTGCTAGCTTGGGGGCGGGGCGGGGGGGTGGTGGCAGGGTAAGGGTTGGTAGGAGACCATCTGGACTTTAGGTCTTCTGGATTCCGGTTTTTCTTCTCTTACCTTTTTGGCCTATAATTTATTGTCCTCAATCTATATCTAACTCTGGCATTCATAGTGCAGCCCTGGGCCCTTCCTAGAGCTTGGTGAGAGGCTAGTCCAGAAGGTTTCAATCCTGGCTGCACACCAGAACCCAGGACAACTTAAAAAAAATCCCAATACTCAGGACCCTTGCCAATTCTAATTTTCTGGGGACTGTGAGCACCAGTATTTTTAAAAAGATCTTTTCTGGGTGAGTGATGCAACCAGGACTGAAAACCACAAATGCAGCCTGTCTTTAAAACATTGAAAAACCTTCCTCCTCCACCTTTAAAATATGATTTATTTTTCTTGTCAGCATCAACATATTTACCCAATAATTTAACCCAGCTGCTGAGCAACTGCAGCCCTGGTCAAGAGGTTGCCAAAGCTGAAAAGAGGCATGCCAGGGAGACGTGCTCATTCACACATGCATTCATTCATGCATGCATTCCTCCTTTGCTCATCATTCATGTGTTCATTCAACCAACATATATAAGGTAACTACTATGTGCCAGCAAGGCCCTATGCTAGGCTTTGAGGATAGAGCACTGAGCAAGACAGGCAAGGGCCTGATTTCATGGAGCTCACATTCTATTGGAGGAGAGAGTGAAGGACAAATAATGTGATGGAAAAACAGGTTGAGGGGAGATAGAATGTTGGTGGCCATGTATGGTTTGTAAATTAGTTTTTTTAAAAAATTTTATTTATTTATTCATGAGAGACACAGAGAGAGGCAGAGATATAGGCAGAGGAAGGAGAAGCAGGCTCCATGCAGTGGCCGGATGTGGGACTCGATCTTGGAACCCCAGAATCATGTTTTGAGCCAAAGGCAGATGCCTAACCGCTGAGCCACCCAGGCGTCCCTGGTTTGTTAATTAGTTAATAACACGTCAATATTTCCCAAATCGATCTACAAATTCAATGCAACTCTTATGAAAATCCTAATGGTCTTTTTTGCAAATGTGGAAAAACTGATCCTATAATTCTAATGGAATTAGGAGACCCTGAATAGCCAAAGCAGTCTTGAAAAAGAATAATGAAGAAGTGATAATAATTAAGACAGTGTAGTGTTGGCATCAAGATAGACATGTAGATTGATGGAATAAAAACTGAGCATCCAGAAATAAACCATACATCAATGGTGAACTGATTTTGTATAGGGGTTAGAGGACTATTCCATGGAGGAAAGAATATCCTTTTCAACAAATTGTCCTTGGACAATTAGATATCCACATGCAAAAGAAATAATTTGTACTCTGACCTCACTGTATAAAAAGTTAACTGAACACAGATTGAATGCCTAAATGTAGGACAGTACTGAGAAATGACAACCCATGGGAGAAAATATTCACAAATCATATATTGATAAGGATCTAGTAGTATCCAGAATACATAAAGACCACCTACAAATCAACAACAAAAAGACAAATAATCAAACATGGGCAAAGGACTTGAATAGTTATTTCTCCAAAGAAGATGTACAAATGGCCAATGTGCACATGAAAAAATGCTCACCATCATTAGTTATTTGATAATAATTCTCTTCAAGACCACAATGAGTTACCACTTCACACCCAACAGGATGGCTATAACCAAAAGGGCAGATAAATAAAATTTTGGGCAACAATGTGGAGACATTGAAACCCTCATACACTCCTAGTGGGAATGTAAAATGGTGCAGCCACCATGTTCCTAAAAATGTTAAACAGAATTTTATATGACCTAGCAATTCTACTTGTGTATGTGTGGGTGCCCAAGATAATTGAGAACAAGTTTACACAAAAACTTGTATATGAATGCTCCCAGCAGCATAATAGGATGTATGGCTATATTCATAATAGCCAAAAGGTGGGAAGAACCCAAATATCCATTAACTGATAAATGTTCCATTAACAAACAAAATGTGGCATATCCATATAAGGGAATACTATTCAGCCGTAAAGGGAGTGAAGTACTGACACACGCTATGACATGGAGGAACCTGAAAAACATGGTAAGTGAAAGCAGCCAGACCCAAAAGGCCACATGTTGTATGATCCCACCGATGTGACATGTCCAGAGTAGGCAAATCCATGAAGTATAAGGTAGGTCACTGGTGGTCAGGGGCTGGAGGGAAGGCAAAATCTGGGGTGATGGGCCAAAGAAACGGGTTGATTCTGGAGATGATGAAATAGTTCTGGAATTAGATAGTGGGGATGTTCGCACAGTCTTCTGAATGTGTTAAAAGCCACCATGGCATACATTTTAAAACTGAATTTTATGGCATCTGAATTGTATCTCAAAATAAACCATCAAAAATGAATCTCTTTGCTGAGTGGAGGATAACTTGGCAGTGACGATGAGTGGGAGCAGGGAACCCGCTTAGAAACTTGTGATAACAACAATAAACAACAACTCGGTGTCTCCCTGGATAACGGTTCTTCACTTAATCACACCTCTTGTGCACGGTGTCCACTGCGGCTTTGCCTCATAGCGCCCCCTTCTGGGAGGCCAGATACTGAGTGTGATGGTGCTTTGGACCTCACCGGTAGCAGTGGAGGTGGACAGAGTGGTGGACTGGGAAAGGATTTGGCAGTGGAGTCTGCGGGTTAGCACAAAACCTCTCAGAGACAGCCCACTGATGTACTGATACAGTTGCTCTAAGGCTGGGTTCATTCAATTATTCAGTTAATATTATTTATTGAGTGTGTACTACGTGCTGGGCACTTTTCCAGGTCCTGGGGATACAGCAGTGAATAAAAGACAACTCTCTCTCCCTCCGTGTCCTTACAGCGCTCAATTCTAGGATGAGGTAGGATCTGTGACAGCAATAGGGAGTTGGATGGAATGTACTATACTCATTCATATAGAATGTACTATAGTCCATATACTATATATAGAGAACCCTGTATATCAATACATGCTTCTCTCTCTCCTTCTAGGCACATAGTAGGACGGTTCTTCCCTGCCCCACTGAACTCAGGCATGGGCTGTTCACACGTTCTTCCCAGTTAAATTTGTGTGAAAGTGCCACGTGACACTTGGAAGTGGAGGTTTTAAAAGTCAATGCATGCTTTACCATGTACTCTTTCTTTTTACCACAGAAACTGCCCCACCAGCTGTGTCCTGGAGTTAGGACATCATGGGGGAAGCTGTAGTTGACTCTGGATGGACAAGTACTCTGAGGAGTAAAGAATCTTTATTATTTTCAGTCCAGAGTTTTTGTGTTCTTTTTTTTTTTTCTTACCACAGTAAAACCTAGCACACCCTGACTAATACATGTTCTCTCTTACTTTCTCATCCTCGGAGGGGCATTAAATCCACACTCAATCCTGGCTCATACTTTAGAAAAGGAAGCCCAGTAGCTCAGCACTATAACTTAAACTTTAAACCAAGAATTTCGAAGCCTGTGCCAGAGGAAAGGTAGAGTTGGTGATGACAACCCAGTCTGTGTGTGTGTGTGTGTGTGTCTAATGTTGCCCACCAGCCTGTGTGGTGGGAGCCTGAGCACAGCATACAGTGGGCCCCCCTCCATAAATGCTGAAGGAGCACCCCAATGGCACATAATTTATGAAGAGTAGGTTGTTTGGAATTCTCCTCACTAAAAAGAGGGAAGGTCTCTCTGGGTGCAACAGCCTATGTTTCTGCTGACACGGATGTGTAGGGTTGGGGGAAAAGTCACCAAAATCTAAAGGCTTGTTTTGCTCAAGAACTGAAATGGTTTAACTAAGACACACAGTGATCAGAAGATGCCAGTATCACAGCCAATTCTCCAGCCATTCTGTTCCAGGTACTTGAGAATTTCTAGTAAACAGATCATCCTTTGGAAAGCTCCTGGTCAGGTAGGGACCAGGGAATTTCTAGCCTCAGGGTGGTGCTCTGATGCGGTGGCTCTGTGTCTTTTGCTTTGTGTCCTGAAGGGGCCTCTGGAACCTGAGTGCCTCCCAAAGGCAAAAGCGAAGCCAACAAGGAAGATGAAATAAACCGTAATCTCTCACATATCTAAGATGCCTTCTGATGATACAAGATGTTCCAGAAATGTGGCTGTGGCCAGCAGAGCCCGTCTGTCCACACATGGGGCCCACAGTGCTGACTGCAGGCTGGGCTGAGCTGGGACCCGTGCCAGAAGGCGAGTATCTGCGGACATCCTTAAATGTCTCTCTGGCATATTATTCCAATTAAATCTTGCCCTGCATTCTCATTTTAATAACTTAATCTGGAATTTACACCTTGCTTGCTCTCCCAAAGGGCCTAAGGCAGCACATAATAAAAGCCCAAACACAACAGGACAGTTAAAAATAAAGACAAACGATCAGAAAGCAAGATAATCCTCCAGGAACCTGAGATAAGATGGTTATTGCAGCCAGAGTGTTGGATTTGGCTCCTATTTTCTGGCAGCCAAGGTTAAAAAGAAAACAGAGTGGCTTATTCAGTAATGACTGCTTGATTGAAGGAAGGACGCAGATACAAGTTCACGGGGAGAGCACAACCCATTTCCTGGCACTCAATTCCATGAGGATCTAGCCTGTGGATCTTCATCTCAGGGGTACTAAGTCACAAAATGAACACTAGTCCTTTAGAGAAGATGCTGAATCATTCTTCAATTGGCAGCTTTAGCCTCAGAAGTGGGCCCTTGATAAAAGGTGAGGGTGTAATATTAAATTAAATTGCAACTCGGCAGAGACATTTCTTGGAGAAGCCGGCTTAATGGGCCCAGACATATGGGTTGAATTTGGACATATGGAGGCATGGGGAGGGAGTTCCAGGTGGAGGAAACAATTTATTCAATAAATATTTACCGAGCACTTACTTTGAGCCAGGCCCTGCCACTGAGTAGGTACGGGGGACACACAGATGGCCTTGCCCTCCGAGGAGGTCACAGACTTGGGGGGCCAGGTGCACAGATAGTCAGTTACCAGTGTCGTGACGAGAATCAGGGGCAAGCATCTAGGCAGGTGCATCTAAGGCCAGTCTGCGTGTTCCAAAGGCTCCTGGATAAGATGCTTCAGAGCTGCCTCTTGAAGGTCAAATAGGAAATTTTTGCATGAAGATGGCATCTTGGGGTGGTCAGGAGGGTGTTATGGATAGAGAGGACAACACGTACAAAGGTGTGTGGGAAGAGGGAGCGTGATGTTTCAGAGGAATGCCAGTCATTCAGGGTAGCTGAACTCAAGGAGTGAGGAGGGGTTCAGACACGGGGAGGCAAACAAAGTCAGAACATCAAGGACCTTGGGCCTGCTGAGGAACATGGGCTTCATCCTCTGGCTTACAGGGAGGATTTTAAACAGGAGAATGAACTGGCCAGAAGCTCAGATGGTATGGCTGTCTCCAGGGAGTAGTCAGGCTAACTGGGGCAGCCCTCAGCTAGCAGACTCTGCCAGAGGTCCCCGTGGGGTCCCACTACCCTGCCTGGAGTTGGTGTGCATCTGGCCAGGGCCCCAGCCCAACCATTCAGGACCCCATGGAAGACTACGGATGACAAAGACCAGTATCACTGCCCAGGGCTATCCAGGGTTGGCAGTGACGGTCCATCACTGGGAATGTGACCCTTTGCCTCAAAGCTTTGGACCACTAGGCTACCTATGAACAATCCACAGAGCAGAGTGATCCTTAGCACTATGCTCACCCTGGCCATTCTGATATCTCTTTATTTCAAAATAAATAGTGTGAGATGGAACTTGGACATGCTTTATAAGGATACCAGATGTTTCCAGAAAGTATCTGCTTTGTGATTGGATTTTTTTTTTTTTTTTTTTTTTTTTGCAGAGCAACTGTGGAGGGAGGTAGAAGATGAGAGTTAAAATTATTTAAAACTCTATGTATTTGCCTCTTCCAATATCTGTTTCCATAGAAACATACTGGAATAAGCCACCAGTTTCAAAGCCAAGTGTAGTCTATGACTTTGAAAGCCCTGGTTTGCCTCCGCAAAAGAGGATGGCAGAAGCATGGAACGTGGAGGGAAGTTTGAAATACCCTTCTGTTCCAGACTGCCCTTAATGATTACTGCCCAAATGGCCAGAAAGCCATAGAACCCAGAGTGCCGGGAATTCTTGATGTAGGCTGCTTGCAGCCTGTGCAGACAGCCTTTCACCATTTCCATAAATAAATTCCACACGCATGGCTCCCATGGGTGACCGGACTGCACACAATTCCATCTCTTGTTGCAACCTGCCTGGGAGCAGATGAGGGATATCTTTAGGGAGGGCAGGTGGTCTCAGGATGCTGTCTCTGTGGCTGCCCTGTGGCTCTGTGGGGTGTTCAACTTACAGCAACTTTTAGTGCTATCCGCCATTTTCTCTTCACTTCCAAACCATTTCAGAGTGGTCAAGTGGAAGTGTAAGAGGTGGCCTGGTGCAGAAGGAAGGCTTGGGAGAAAAAACCCAACCTTTCTACCTGGATTCATAGGCTATCTTCATACCACTGGCATATACTACTTTTAGTTTGGAGGGAAATTATCTCAAATTATTTTTCTTAAAAGAAAAAAGCCCCATATGGGTGTGTGTGTATGAATACACATACACAGTGTCAATTCTTGGTTTTCATCTTACTTGATCTAAAAGCAGGATTTGACACACTTGATCAAAAATTCCTTCCTGAAACACTTTTTTTTTTACTTGGTTTCCTAGACACCAAACTCATCTGGTTTTCTTCCTATCTTGGTGGCTTCTCCTTCTAGGTTCTTTACTGCTTTTTCTCTTACCTTCCTGATGTCCAGACACTGGAGTGATTGAGAGTCTGTCCTTGGTCCCCTTCTCTTCTCCATCTAATGCCCCCTGTTCATCCAAGCACCATCTTGGTGCCCTATCCAAGGCTTTCAATGCCATCTATGTGTTGACCACATCCAAGTTCCCATCTCAGGCTTACATGTCTCCCCAGACTCCAGACCAGTGTATATAACACCTACTCACCATCACTGCTAGTAGAATAGTATTCAAAAACGAGTATCTTCCCTTTTTCTCAAGAACAGAAATCATAGCTAAAAAACCCCTTCTGGCATATTTGGCAGATTTGCCCACACCTGCTCTATCTGAAATGCAGAAGTGGCCAATCTTCCCATCAGACTCTGTAAAGCAGACGAGGGCTGAGATGCAATGCGGGAGCACTGTCAGTTCTCACCTTAGTCTGTGGCATTTGTCTGAGAGAGCTCTCCCTCCCTCAAATGCCCCGTGAGTGTGGCAGCTCTCTCTGCCATTCCTCAGGTGTGGAAAGCTCTCTCTCCTGGATACCTCCTTCCTTCCTGACCACCACCTCAAAATTCTCTTCCCAGACTTCTGTTCCCGTCACTGCTTTGTGGTTGCTTAGGCTCCTGTCAGGACATCTTCACTTCTTACTATACCCACTCCCTGGGTGATCACACCTCAATGTGTGATCCCATCCTCAATGTGTTAACTGCCCCACACCCCCATCTCTATCCCTTGTGCTCTAGGACTCTGTATCCAATCTTTTGAGCCCCTCTACCCAGAAGTGAGACCCTCACATTCCCTCCCAAACCTGATCCTTCTTCTGCACCTGGCCTCAGTTAACAGGTCTGCCATTCACCACCCAGAGATCTGGGCATTGCCTTGCTGTCTCCCTGCCCCACCCCTTAGAGTCAATCAATTATCAAGTCTTGTCATAGCCACTTCCCTAATATCTCTCAAAGCCACCAACTTCTCTCTGTTCCCACTGCAACTGCCCTGCTTTAGGTCACCATCAGCTCCTGCCTAGATTATAGCAAAAACCATCTCTGAGCCATCTCTGGGCCCCCAGCCTTGCCCCTCCATCTGTTCTCACCCTGCAGCCAGGGCAAATCTGATCATGTCACTCCCCTGATTAAATGTCTTTAATTTTGAAGTTTAAACTCCTCTGTTTAGCACATAATGTCTCTAATGACCACGCTCTGCCCACATCTTCATTTGTCTTTCCTGTCACCTTCCCCAAGACACCCTTGCCTTTGGCCAACATAACTATTACACACACACACATTAAGAGAAAAATAATATACTAACATCATTAATATAGTGAGAAACTAGGTGCTACCCTCTAATATTGGGAATAAGAGCATCCCCTTCTCACCATTCCTATTCAATATTGTACTTAGACCCCTAGCTAATACAAATATTAGACAAAAAAGAAAATAAAAGGTATACATATTGGGAAGGAAGAAATAAAATTGTCTGTTTGCAGTTGACATGACTATCTAGGTAGAAAGTTCCAAAGAGTCAACAAAAACCCCTCCTGGAACTAATAGGCAATTATATAGCAAAGTTGTAGGATAAAGGTTAGTATACAAAGGTCAGTTGCTTTCCTATTTGCCAAAAATGAGCAACTGGAATTTGAAATTAGAAAAACAACACCATTTGCATTTCACCAAAAGCAAAATAAAATACTTAGGTATGTATCTAGCAAAAATATTTATAAGATCTGTATGAGGAAATCTACAAAACTCTGGTGAAGGAAATCAGAGAAGATCTAAACAAATGAACATTCCATGTTCATGGATAGGAAGAATCAATATTGTTAAGATAACCATTCTTCTCAACTTGGTCTATAGATTCAACACAATCCCCAACAAAATCCCAGCAAGTCACTTTGTGAATATTAATAAACTGATTCTAAAGTTTACATGGAGAAGCAAAAGACTGAGAATAGCAAATACAATACTGTAGAAGAATAAAGTTGGAAAGTGGACACTATTTGACTTCCAGACTTAATATAAACCTATAGTAATCAGAACAATGTGGTATTGGCAAAAGAACACATAAATAGATGAATGGAACAGAATAGAGAGTCCAGAAATAGAACCATATAAATACAGTCAACTGATCTATGACAAACACACAAAGGCAATGGAGAAAGAATAGTATTTTTGATAAATGGTGCTGGAACAACGAGATGTTCACATGCATAAAAATTATTCTAGAAAATGACCTTGTATCTTTTTACAAAAATTAACTCAAAATGGACCATAGACCTGAAGGTAAATGCAAAGCTATAAAACTTCTGAAAGATAACAAGAGAAAATATAGGTGACCTTGGGTTTGGCAATGAGTGCTTATTTTATTTTTTTAAAGATTTTATTTTATTTACTCCTGAAAGGCATAGAGAGAGAGGCAGAGACATAGGCAGAGGGAGAAGCAGGCTCCTCACAGGGAGTCCCATGTGGGACTTGATCCCTGGACCCTAGGATCACACCCCGAGTCAAAGGCAGATGCTCAACCGCTGAGCCACCCAGGTGTCCCTGGCAAATAGTGTTTAGATGTGGCACTGAAAACATGCTTAATGGAAGAAAAAAATAGATTGGACTTTATTAAAATAAATAATTTGTGTTTTGCAAAAGATAATGTTAAAAGAATGAAAAAACAAGATACAGACTGAGAGCAAAGATTCACAAAATATATCTGATAAAAAACTTGCATCCAAAATATACAAAGAACTTTTAAACTCAACAATAAGAAGACAATCTAATTAAAAAGTGAGTAAAAGGCATCAACAGATACCACTAAAGAAGATTTGCAGATGGCAAAAAGCACAAGAAAAGATTCGCCACATCAAACATCATTAAGGAAATGGGAATTAAAACAATAATGGGATATCACTTCATACCTATTAGAATAGCTAAAATCCCAAACACAGATAACATCAAATACTGGCAAGGATATAGAACAACAGAAATTCTCATTCGTTGCTGATGGGACTGCAAAATGGTACAGCCATTTTGCAGGACAGTTTGGCAGTTTCTTACAAAGCTAAACGTAGACTTAGCATATGATCCAGTGATCATGTTCCTAGGTTGAAAATGAGTTGAAAACTTATGTCCACACAAGACCTACACAAATATGCTTACAGCATTCATAATAGCCAAAACCTGGAAGCAACCAAGATGTCCTTTGATGGGCAAGTAGATAAACTGGTACATCTGTACAATGGAATATTACTCAGTGATAAAAAGTGATGCGTGATCATGCCACAAAAAGACACGAAGGAACCTTAAATGGGTATGACTAAGTGGGAGAAACCAGTCTGAAAAGGCTACCTAGCATATAATTCCAACTGCACGACATTCTGGAAAAGGCAAAGCTATGGTGACAATAAAACGATCAGTGGTTGCCAGGGGTTGGCCAAACACCGAGGGCATTAAGGATAGTGAAACCCCTCTTTAGGACAGTGTAATGGTGGATATGTGACTTTTGCACTCAGCAAAACATACAGAATGTGCAACACAAAGAGTAAATCCTGCCTGACCATAAATTATGGACTTTAGTAAATAATAATAAATCAGTATTGGTTCATCAATTGTAACAGATACACTACACAACGCAAGATGTTAATAATAGAAGAAAGTGTGGGGTGTGGGGTGGAGCATATATGTGTTTTCCATTAATTTTTTCTATAAACCAAAAACTGCTCTAAGCAACAAAGACTATTAAGTATACATTTAAAAAATGATACATATCATACATTTAGAATAGTGTCAGCACATAGCAAGTGCTATATAGGTATTTATTGCATGGAAAAGAATAAGGGTGCAGAGCTGTGATATCTCCAGGAGGACTCCAGAATCAGATTTGTATTCTCTGGACACTTGCACACACTCTCAGTGGGAAATTCTCCTCCATGGGTCCTTCCCGTTATTCGCTAACTCTTCATCCTATTTACTTCTAACCACTATCAGAATCTATGTGATCTAAAGGGCTCATGATTCTTTGTCTTAGCTTATGGGCACCATGGCTATGGGTAGCCATGGCTACTGTGCTTACCTCTGTCTCCCCAGGGGAAGATGTGTGCAGGAGTGCTGGCTGGGCAGGGTGTGTGTGGTCTCTGTGACACGGCTCTGTCCTGGAGAGGCTGGCGGTCTATGGAGGGCAGGGGTGGGAATGCACACAGCAGAGCTGAATAGCTTGCTAAGTGTCCTGACAGAGGAATATCAGGAAACTAGGCACAGGAGTGGGGAAGAACAGGAGCTTAACTGTGGAGGCAATCCAAGGACACATCCCTGTAGAGATAACACAGGGGCCTGGAACTGAAGTTCCATTTACTTGCCAGAGAACGTTCTAGAAGGGGGAATAGCACGGGTAAAGGCTTGAAAGTGTAACACTGAGCAAGGCCTATGACAGGAATCCTGAGGTGTTCAGAGTGTCCAGAGTGGACTGACCAGAGGAACCAGAGGCATCTAAGGTCGGGAAGGGTAGTTGGGGACAGACCACAGAGATCTTTGATCACTTCTCCCCCAAGTAGAGACTTCTCTCTCATTGGGGTTCCTGGAAAAAACAGCCCCTTGAGGGACAATTTAGGACACCTCATCCCCTGGGCACACTGTTCAGCCACCATGCTGAGTCTGACAGAGGAGGGTCTGAGAAATCAACTGACTGCTTGGTGCTGTTTGGTGGAAAAGAGACAATAAGCCGACAGGGCTGTGGGTCGACAAATCAAAGGGTTCTGCTACCATGGCAACAGAATGACAGGGCAGCCCTAAAATAAGACGAGAAAAAGAGGAGCAGGCCAGAAAAGGTTCAGAGAGAAATCTCAGCAGAGACCTGGGGGGAAACCGAGACGGAGTATCTGGGCCAAGAGCCAGGGAGCTGGCTGTCCTCCAGGCCCCACCTTGGAAAGTCTGGATGCCCCGGGCAGGAACGTGCCCTCCCCGGACTCAGTTTCCTCATCTATGCAGGGAGGCATCTCCGTGGCACCCTGCGGCTCCAACGTTTGAGACCCATTGCCCTGGAAAGTGGTAAATAGGTGGAGTTCTCTGCTCAGCGTCACCGAGAGCCTCTGCACTTATTTTAGAAAGGAAGGAAGAAAGGTAAGGTCGGCGACAGCAAACTGTCACTGCCAGTAATCAGACTGCACGAGGTGGATCTCCTTTACGGGGTCCAGGGGGACAGACTGCCCGATCCATTTCTGTAGTCTGCTGACTCAGGCCGACGCCAGCCCTGCGGCCTCTCCCTCCGGGTCACAGGCAGAGCGTGGGGGGGACCCCGCTGTGGGCCCGGCCTCCACCTTAACCTCGGGTGGAGGCAGCGCGCCCGCCTCCCCAGCCACCCACGGCTACCAGGCTTCCAGCCAGCGAGGTGGTCTGGCCTCGGTCCCCGCGCCCGGCTCCAGGTCTTCAGGCCGGCTCTGCCTGACTCGCTCTCCCCCTCCCTGACATCCAGGCCCAGTCTGGCCCGCTCCAGTCGGAGCCCTCGTCTGCACAATATGAAAGCACTTCCCTGCCTCGCCCCCTTCAAGGACCTGGGCCCACCGCCAAGGTCCGCGGGAGCCCCTAAAAATGGCAAAGTGCCATCTGTGTGTTGAAAGGCAGGCTGGCGTAGCGGTGTTGCACTAACCTGCTAGGTAGCCTCCTGTAAGTTAAATAATCTCTTTGGGGGTCTGTTTCTTCAGCATTAAAATGGGGTTCACGGGAGCACCTGTGCCAGAGTTATTGTGAGGATTCAGTGAGTTAACACACGGAGCGAGCTATCACCGTCGTTGCTGCTAACGTTATTGGCCTCAGGGCTTGTGATTAGCAGCCCCCTGGCTCTCCGTAGCCCAGAGGCCTGGTTGGCCGTGACAGTTCTTTCTCCTATTGACATCCTGTCTGGATTTCCAACTCCTGGCAATGGATGGGAACTCCCCAGGATGGAGTGGGGGGCAGGACTGTTCCTTTGCCAACTGTGCACCATGAGTGGTGACCAGGTGTCGCCTCCCCTCTGGAAACAGCCTGTCTGTCCCAGTGACCTTCTGCCCCCTTGGCCCATGGGTACAGCCCGCGTCTGGGCCCTCCTCTTCCTCGGCAGTCCTGGCTGTGCCTGTCTGGAGTCCTGCTTCCTTCCAAAGTGAGGCTGAAGGCCGTGAGACAGAGGCACCAGCCCTAAAGCTGTCTCCTACATCTGTGCCGGCAGAAAACAGGATTCTCTGTCATGGTTTTGGCTTTGCCACTTCTCACTGGGCTGGGTAAACCCTCTATGTGCTCCCCTGCAAATGCAGCTGGGCATCTTATTTGCTAGAAAATCTTCTTGTCCAGGAGGGTAAAAACCTCTGTTTCCAGTGCGTAAAATGACCATTTCCACGTTCGTTTAAGAATCCACACTACATTCCACAAAAAAGATTTCTCTAATAATGCAGACTCGGGTTCTCTCAGTAGAATTTGCTATGCCGTATGGAAACCATGGTGCGCAGCACACCCCGTTCAAGCCCAGCCCTTTTCCCCGAGGAGGCAAGTTAACAAAACCACAATTTCCAAAGGGTCCTGACCTTCCCTAATCTGGAGCATCCTGGAAAGACCAATGTGAGTAAAGGGCAAGGGTCAATGCAAGACTATTAAATTATATGCCTTTGTATGAGGTTCTTTATTTTAACAGAACTTATCACTTCGAAAACCACATAGTAACGAGGAGGAACAGAACTATGTTCACCCCGGAGTAGCGCTCCTTGGGGAGCTTACTTTAGAGGAGGTTGAAATGCAGTGTAATTTCTGCACCGACGGATCACATAAATGGTGGCTTCCACAATGTGCAGAGAATATACTCATGTAAATGGCCCAACATTTCTTATTTCTGCATTTATTAATATCACTAGACAATTCTTCCACTGTGTTTTCCCCAGGAGTGAAGACTTTCTATTTGGCCTTTCTGAAACACGACTCAAAATGGAAGGAAACAGAACTGACTGAGGAGTTTCTGATGGGGAATGTGGGCCCATGTGGAGCTGTGAAGATTCCCCTGCGACTACCGTGATTTCTTCTTAAGCAGCACCCCTGGGGCTGTCAGGGCGACGTGCTGCCTCCCCGTCCCGGAGGGCCTGGGAGCAGTGTCCCCGCAGACCCTCTCCTGCCGGTGTCGGCGCTTACCTCCATGCTGTACCTCTCCACTGTCCTCCTCAGGGGATCGACAGCCTGCCAGCAAATGAGGATGCACAAGTCGATCAGCAGCATGCCCCCGACAATCACCAGCAGTTTCTGGTCCTTGATGATCTGCAGAGAGGGCAGGGGCAGAAGGTAACAGACGTGATAGAGGTTCCCGAAAGCAGCTGACTGGCCGGTTCAGGGGTTTCAGAACCTCTCCAGACTCTCCATCACCCGCAGGATAAATCCAGCCAAACTCCTTTGCTTGGCATTCAAGGCCTTTCATGAGCTTGGTTCGCCCACACCCTCCCCGCCCCCGCCCCCACCATGTGCACTTAGGTTGGAAGACTCCTAGTTTCTGGACCTGCTGTGATTCTCACCCCCGACTCCCACCCCCAGACTTTTGCAGGTGCCAGTTCTATTGTCTGAAACACCCTCTTCTGTCTGGCTGGCAAACTCCTAATAACCTTTAAAGACCCAGATCCATTGTCACGTCGTCCATGAAGTCCCCTCTAACTCCCACAGCAGAATTAATTGCTCCCATAGCACTTTGTTCCCGTACTTAACAGGAGAAGTAGTAGTAGTAACAATAAGGAAGGAATCGCCAATATTCAGTGAACACTTACTCTGTGTCTGGCTCTAGGTTGATTAATGGGTTACATACATTATGTTTTATAAAGGTAGATACTATTATTATTCTCATTTTTAAGAAAAGATTTGTTTATTTAATTTTTTAAAAAGATTTTATTTATTTATTTGAGTGAGCAAGTGAGCAAGAGAGAGAGCATGAGCAGAGTGAGGGATAGGGGGAAGCAGACTCCCAACTGAGTGGGGAGCCCAATGCAGGGCCCGATCCTGGGACTCCGGGATCATGATCTGAGCTGAAGCCAGACACTGAACCAGCTGAGCCACCCAGCCACCCCAATTTCTTTATTTTAGACAGACAGAGAGAGAGTGGGAGTGAGGGTGTGGAGGGCAGGAGGAGAGAGAGGATCTCAACTAGATTCCATGCTGAGCATGGGGCCCAACATGGGGCTCCATCTCATGACCCTGAGATCGTGACCTGAGTCGAAACCAAGAGTTGGACGCTCAAGCCATTGAGCCACCCAGGCGCCTCTTATTATTCCCATTTTATGGATAATGAAACTGAGGTTTGTGAGGTGCTAAGTAACTTGCTCAATGTAATACGGCTAGTAAGAGATGAAGTCCAGATGGGAACTAAGCTCTTCCTTTCTCCAAAGTCCACATCCTCGGACACTTAGAGCACCAACCAGATGCTATAGTTGGTGCTACATTGTTTTATGTCTGTCCTCCTCAGAAACCAGGGAGCCCCTGACAGAAGGGAGGCCGATTTAATTTTTTTGTGCATCCTCAGTACCTTGCAGGGCCTGGCATGCAGTAGGCACTTAAAAGTTCGATGGATCAAATTGAGGTGAAAGAATATATATATAAAAAAAAGGAATATAACTTCCACCCTCATATATAATCCCTTTCGCTATTTCTTATAAGGGAAAGGAGGGAAACTGAGTGGGAAAAATTAGAGAGGGTGACAAAACATGAGAGGCTCCTAACTCTGGGAAACAAACAAGGGGTAGTGGAAGGGGAGGTGGGTGGGGGGATGGGGTGACTGGGTGACAGGCACTGAGGGGGGCACTTGACAGGATGAGCACTGGGTGTTAGTTATGTTGGCAAATCGAACTGCATACAAAAATAAATAGAAGCAGAGTCTTCTGAAAAAAAAAAAAGGTTGGGGAAAAATAAAAAGAGCATCTTTTGGTATGTGAAAATGATATGAAGTTCAAGTTTCTGTGTTCATAAATAAAGTTTTACTGGAATACAGCCATAAAAGATAATAGTTTCCACCCTCTTTGCAGCCTGGGATGTCTTCATTACACTGTGAGACTCTCACTCCACTTTACATCTGTTTGACGGGGACTGGCCTGACGACAAATGCTGCCAGCACCCAAGAAAACCTGTATTTCACTCTCTGTACAGTTATGTGCCCCTCCCCTCAAAGCTAATGTGATGAAGTCGTTCTGGAAGAGACTATAGAAAAACACACAAAACTGAGGCAGAAGCTTAAGAAATATCACCAGGTCTGGCTTTTAACAATTAAAGTCATGTTAAAAGGAGAAATAGAGATTCAGGAGGTCCCTCTGTTGCCGAATTGTAAAAAACAGGGAAGTATTGTTGAGTTCCTGTCAAAGAGATCAAATCCACCAAAACTGCTTCACCTGGGGTCTAGGCACTGGCAAAGGCCCCTCTTTGAGATTTTCCAAGAGCATCCCATGAACCACTGGTGCTTTGCAGAAATCCTGCTTAACCTTGGCTCTCTGGGGAGCTGGGCAGCTCCCTGCTAGCCTTGAGAAAGTGGAGCCAAAGGAAGACATGCCCAAGGAGCTTAGGACAAGGAGGACAGGCTAGCAGGGGCCTCCCTCCAGAGTGGGGGCCCAGGGCACGTTTTCTTAGGCCATCATCCACCAACCAGTGCTTATGGAGCACTTCTTCTATGCCAGGCCTCAGACAGGCACTAAGGGTAGAGTGATGAGCAAAACCCAATTGCACAGAATTCACTGTCTAGAAGGGAGGAGAGACACAAACCAAATGATCGCACAAGTAAATGTGATGTTGCAACTGTCATTGGGGCTCCAATGAATGTGGCCATAACCTCCAGTGAACGCCCCCCTCAGCCTTGTAGCAAGGACAGGGAGAGGAAGGCACATGCCCTGGAAAGTTTGGAGGCTGTCAGGTGAGGAGGGTAGGAACCTGCACCCTGGGCAGGAGGCTGTGCGCCTTCTCCCGGTCTCTTCCTGAGGCTCATTCATTCATTCCCCAGGAAGGTCAGAGAGCCAGCCTCTGGACAAGGCACTGGCGCACAGCGAGGAGAGATGTTGGTCCCTGCCTCCACTTGGAACCAGAACCTGGCTGCGACATGCTCCCTGTGCAGGGCTTGTCTGTGATCACTGGGGAGAAGCTGCTCGGGCTCAGTGCTGATGTCAGGGGAGGAGGGTGCCAGCAGGAAGGTGGGAGAAGGACCTTCCAAGTTCAGGCACAGCATGGGCACATGGCTGGGGCTCAAACAGAGAAAGACAAACCCTGGTGCTGCTCTCCAGGGGCCCATAGGGTTGGGAGGAGAGACAGACTTGTCACGGAAGGTTACAAGAGGGTGCCGAGAGGAGAGGAGGTGGCTTCTCAGAGGAGCTGCTGGAGGCCACTGTAGCTGGAAGAGCTGAGGGCTGGGTCAGGGGACTGATGGCATCATGTTACCCCTGGTTCAGGATTCTCCTGTGACTCCCCATCACCTGGGGGTATAAATCCAGCCAAGCTCCTTTTCTTGGCATTCAAGGGTTTCCCCAAGTTTAGCTTGACTACTCCCCAAACTCACATTGTTAATACTTAACCACGCCTGAGTCTCTGGCTGAGTTGTGATGTTTGCCCTCTGGACCTTTGCAGGTGCTGGTTCTTTTGTCTGAAACACCTAGTCTTTCTGTGAGAGGCTTTGTGTGAGTGGGGTGGGTGCGGGTGGCTGGAGAGGGGATTAGGTGGAGGGAGGAAGCCTGCATGACATTGGAATGGGGCCCCTACCTGGGGCCGCTGAGGGAGTAAGCATCATTAAGCAGAGGAGTGATGCGGAGCTCTCTGCAGCATGGAAGGGTAGACTCCAGGCAGGGAGCCTGCAACAGGAGGCCAGATAGGAGCTGGTGCAGGTGTCCTGGTGAGCAGGGAGGAGGCTGGATTCAGAGCAGTGACTACCGTGATGGTCAGGAGGATGCCGGTACCATAAATATCTGGAGGCGGAATTGCTGGCTTCAGCCTCTCAGTCCTCTCTCCCTCCCCACCAGCAAGTGCCAGCACCTCTAGATCCCCTGAGACAAAAGGTCTATGGCTGTTCCCACAGTCTACCTTCCAGGAGGCAGTGACCTTGAACATGCTCAACACTGATTATGTCAGGGCACACTGATGCTATCACACTGAGTTTTCTCTCTCAAGCCAAGAGGTTACGAGTGCTTTATTCTCAGTAGGTGTAAAGGCATATAGTAATAATGATTAAGCACAGGTTCTGGAATCAGATCTCAGTGTGACTCTTACAATGAGCTGTGTGGCCTTGGGTAAGTTTCTTAACCCCTCTGAGCCAGTTTCCTCATCTACAAAATGGGGGCAATAATCACATAAACTATATTAGGTTACCAAAGTCTGGCTTATTATAACTGTTCAACAGCTGTCAGCTATTATTATTAAAGGTCACTTTCCATTGTTGTCTAGAGTAGGGATCAGCAAACTTGGGATTTGGCCCACTGCTTGTTTTTGTAAATAAAGTTTTATTGGAACACAGCCATACCCATTCACTTATGTGTTTGTCTATGGCTGCTTTCATTTTCCAACAGCAGAGTTTAGTGGTTACAACAGCAACTCTATAGCCAGCAAAGCTCATGTCTACTATCTGGCTTTTTACAGAAAAAGTTGTCTGACTCCTGATTTGCAGAAAACAGCACTTCTTTATTTCTTCAAGAGACTTCAGATATTTTGACTGATTCAGATTGTCCTTCTGCTAGGACCCACTCATTGCCTAGTTTTGGGGATGCCATTCCAGGGGGAGTAACAAAGTGAATGGTGTCCTCTGAAGTTGTGCAATGCATATCACTCAGATGACTGGTGCTCTCTGGTGAAGCTGCTAAAAGCCCTCTCTTGGCATTTTGCTGGAGCTGAGCCCATATGAAGATCTGAGATGATGTCCCCATGTTATTGTCTGCAAGAGTACCAAGTCATGTGTGTAGTGAACTCACTTTTTTTAAAATTAAAAAAATATTTTAAGTATTCCCTACAACCAATGTGGGACTCGAACTCACAACCCTGAGATCCAGAGTTGCATGCTCTACTGACTGAGCCAACCAGGCACCCCTGTAATGAACTTTCTTTGTCCTCATAAAAAAAAAAACCCACATCTACCCCTGGAACAAAAGATCTCATCTCTGAGTTACTGCTTTTGTCTCAATGTCTCAATTTGGTCCTCTTAAGAGGCAGAATAAAGACTATAGTAAGTCTTCCAATTCAAGATTTTATGATTGAGCCTTAGAAATAAACAGTAACATGTCATAAAATACCAGATTTGGAAGCATTAAGTCACCACATGTCAATATGTCCTTTAATAGGCTTCTTTTCCTTTAATGTCTTTTAAAAATGTGGCCATCTGGGGTGAAGTTTTGTGTATGTGTGTTTGGGGAGGGCATGCCATCATGGGTGGGAGGGAGGAGGAGGCGGGAGCCAGGGAAGAAAGAGAAGGATAAAAAGACTATGAAAACAAGTGTATATTGCATTTACAAACTTATGTGAATCCAGTAAACGTGCAGTAAAAAAATGAGAGAGCCTATCTTAAAAAAAAAAAATCTAAACTTTAAGAAGAAACCAATAAAAAACAGCAACAACAATGAAAACCAACCTTGGCTATAGAAAGGGTTGGAATCATGAAGAATTCACTCCCAGTTTTGACTTGTAATTGCTGCAACCCTTTTAAGACAATCTGGTTCCTGGACCTGAGCTTTTGATCCATATAAGATATAAATTTCTCTTCTACACCTTTAACCTCTTCTTATTTATTGAAAAAGGATGCTTGGCGGCAGCCCTGCAAACCTGTTCTGGAATAACTAGAAAGCAAAACTAGAGCAAAAAGTTTCTCTCCCTGGAATGGTGTGTTCCTCTTTTGTACTAGGTGAAACAGGAGACCAAATCTTGCACAGTCTTTGGCAGCTTCTCAGACAAGCCCCGCCTGGGGGGTGCCTGGCCCACCACCAGCTTGAGTTCTGCTGGCCCAGTGGCCCAGGGGTGGAACCAGTTGCCTTGCTCTGGCAGTGCAGCAGGTGTGGCCACACCACAGCCCCGCCCTCCGTGGAGCTCTCAGATAACTGAACTCCCCAAGTCTTCCTTGACATGTTTTGTCAATTGTTGCCAGACAATTGGGAGTGTTCTTGCTCAGCAATCACCATGAGTAATGGAAAATAAGGGCTGGTTCTTTATTACACATGACAATATGGATGAATCATATATTGACACAAAGGAATCAACATTGTGATTCTTCAAAGCCAGGGTGGAGTTGTCATAAATGGCAGAAAAAAAAAAAATGGCAGAGCAATTCTAACCACAGCCACAGCACAGGAGGGGCCCTAGAAGTCACTTGGTTCCTTGGTGCCTTAAACTTTGGCTTGCACCAGCGTGGATGAGGGAGGGCTGGTGAGAGGAGGCAGGATCTTGGGCTCCACCTAGGAGGGTGGAGCTTGAGGAGGTGCTTGAGAATCTGCATGTTTTGTTTTTTTTTTTTAAACTAGGTTCCACAAGGGGCACCTGGGTGGTTCAGTCAGTTAGACATCTGCCTTCAGCTCAGGTCATGATCTCAGGGTCCTAGGATTGAGCCCCCACATTGGGCTCCCTGCTCAGTGGGGAGTCTCTTCTCCCTCTGCTCCTCCCCTCAGCTCTTGTGCTCTTCTGCTCTCAAATAAATAAATAAAATCTCAAAACAAAAAATAAAGTAGTCTTCACGCCCAGCGTGGACTCCAAGATGGGGCCCAAGTTTACATCCCTGAGACTAAGACCTGAGCTGAGATCAAGAGTCCAACACTCAACCAACTGAGCCACCCAGGTGCTCTGAGAATCTGCTGCTGGTCCAGCCCACACTCTGAGTAGCCATGATCTAGATCAGACGCCTTCCACCCTGGCTGTATATTAGCATCATCTGGGAAAGTCTTAGAAACTCCTGATGCTCAGTTCTAGCTCCAGGGAGGTGGTTTCAACTGGCTTGGGTTAGATTGCTTTTTGGAGTTTTCAAACGCTCCCATTTGATTGAAATGTGCAGTCAGGACTGAAAAGGACTGGTGGCCACGCTTTTCATTTTACAGAAGGAAGAGAGTTGTCATAAATGCTGTTGAGGCCCCTTCAGGTGAGCATGGGCAGTGGGTGGCAGAGACAGACTCTTTCCTCCCTCGTAGCAGCCCTGGCAGGTGGAAGTATTGATGAGTGAGTGGTGCCACTGGTAGGATCACAGCTCAGGAGACAGTTATCATTTCAACATGGCCCCATTTTACAGATAAGGAAAAAGAGGCTCTGAAGGATGAAGACGTCTGCTCAAAGACCAACAGCAGGTCTGTGGTGGATACAGAAGAGAACGGGAGCTGCTTTCCTGTTTCCCCTGGTGGCCCCACTGCCCTCAGCATGCTTGTTGTCTGCCACAGGGACCAGGGCTCATAACCAAGGGAACCAGATGACAAACAACAGCACCACACGCTAGATGGGATAAGAGCAGGATCTGCGGAGGAGATGTCTGTAAACAGGTTATACCCACATTGGGGGTTTAAAAAGTGTGTGTGGATGGGGCAGGGTCAAATTGAGAAGAGGATTTTTGGAAAGAGGCATCATGATGCTGAGACGTCTCCCCATAAGCGAGAGGATGAGTTATGCTTCCCCCTTGACCCCAAACAAAGAGGGAGGCTTTAAGGAGAGCACTCCGATGGCTTGACTGATGGGGCTCCCTGAAGCGTGGGGGAGCCCGAGACTCCTGAGAGGACCAGCTGGCCAGTGGCTCCAGGGAGTGGAACAAGAGGGAAAGCTGTTGCAGTGGGATCAACCTGCACGCCTTGAGTTTGTGTGGGTGAAGGATGCATGCATGTCTCCTGTGCACCAGAGGTGGTCCAGGGCAGAGGGGGAGCTGTGTGGCCCTGTCCCAGATATGTGCAGGGGCCAGATGAGCCCAGGAGTGGCCCCCGAGGGAGTACTGCACCCATGTCAGGGCCCTGCAGGAGGGAAAGTCTCCATCCTGGGGGTTTTGAAAAACCCACAAAAGCACCCTATGAGAGTCTGAAGGGTCTGCTTAACCAGGCCCAGCAAGCCCCGTGGCAGTTCCTTCTACCACTCCAAGCTCCAACTCCAGAGGGTTCAGAAACCTTGGGAAGGGGGATGACAGGGCAACAGCTCAGACTGGCAAAGGAGAGAAACAGCTCTGCCCACCCCCTCTCCCAGGACGGGCGGTTGGCCCGCGGCAGGCCTGAGCTGGGGGAGGCTGTGCCTTTGAATGCAGTTTGAAGATCTATTACAGTGGACTCCGCATATTAGCTGCTGACCAGAGGGCCTTCCTAGTCATGAGACTTGCCTGAATTTTTCTCTAGAAGTAAGGGAAGAACCGCATCACCGGAAGAGTTAAAACGACAGTGGTGGAGAAAGTTTATGACTACATTGAAAGAGTCAAGCTGAGCCAACATGCTGGTTACACCTCCCTGCATGGGTGGCAAATGCTTCCCACCCACATGAAGGCTGGGCTCCTGTCCTCTAAGGGCCTCTTTGAAAATGGAAGCATTAAATTTGGTCTGTGTCCTGTTTGCTCCCCTGTTTTAAGGGCTCCTCATTGCCCAAAAGTTAAAGTTCAGATGCCTCACTGTGGTTCCTCCTGCACCCTGTCCCTGCAAACACCATGTCCTGGCCTTAATGAGCCTTTGCTCATTAAGGATTTTAAATTTATTTATTCATGATAGAGAGAGAGAGAGAGAGAGAGAGAGGGAGAGGGAGAGAGGCAGAGACACAGGCAGAGGGAGAAGCAGGCTCCATGCAAGGAGCCCAATGCGGGACTTGATCCCAGGACCCTAGGATCACACCCTGGGCCAAAGGCAGGTGTTGAACCACTGAGCCACCGAGGGATCCCCACCAGCTCTGTTTAAACATCCATCCCCTCCCCAGGCCTCTACGCGTGCAGTTCCCTATACAGGCCTCTGCCTAGCTAACCCCCACTCACCCTCGGGTCTCAGCATCAGTGTCACTTCCTACACGAAGCCTTCCCTGAGTGCTTGTACCCCTGTTGCCCCATATGTTACCAGCCAGCCCTTCTCCCCATCTGTCTTTAATGCTTTTTTAGCTGTTTGATTTCCCTAGGAGGCTGAAGGTGTCAGGGATGGGCAGGCATTGTGTTTAGCTTGAATTCCCAGCAGATAGGCCTGTGCTAAGCACACTGTAGGTATCTAATAATATTTGCTAAATAAATGGTAAGTGAACATCGCAAACATCCTGAAGCAGGAGTGATTACCTTCTTCTTCATTTTCACATTTTTGAAGATGGCGTGGACCCTCCATGTCTTTGCAAACATTGCCCCAAAGGCGGTTGTGTAGCCGACGGTGAGAATCCAGGTCCTGACCTAGAGGCCATGAGAAAACAGAGACATTAACATCTCCTAGGTGGACCGACCTCACCATCTATGAGCGCATCCCAACAGGGGGATTCTAGGTGATGGGGGCAGATGCTCTATTTTATATCCCATAGAGTTTTACTCTCATCAAAAGTCCTTCAATCGTATCTCAATCTGATAGACATTTACTTCTATCGGCCACTCACCAGACCCAGGGCCCTGGGCATAGGGGCCTGTGAGGTTCAAACTCTGCCTGCCATGGGCTCACAGCCTAGAGGAAGCCAGTCATCGGCAGAGGCACAGAGGCTTGCAAGACCACCGAGGGATCACTAAGGGGCAACAGATCAGCCTTCTGGTCTTCCCTCCCTCCCTCCCTCTCTTCCTTAAAACCTTTTAGGTGAGGAGACAGACCTGTAGAAGGGAACATAATCGCTGGGACTTCCTGTCTCCTCACCTGAGTCTGTAGGAGACAAGATGGCCCCGGGAACCTTTCCTATGGGACTCCCAGCTCCCAGATTGTGGGCATGGGGGAGGGGTGGGCACTGAGCCATGGGGGCGGAGACTGGGCAGGAGAACCAGCCTGTCGTGGCCCTTCTCCAGTGCTCAGCAAACCCACCACTCTGGTGGGGCTGGCCAGGACCCAGCCAGAGCAGGCCCTGGGGACACCTAGCTGGCAGCTGCAGCCAGGCCAGCTCCAGGCCATGGCAGGGGCCGTTCAGCTAGGGAGGAAGGCCAGAGGAGAAAGGCCATGACCTTCCTGCTCCCACTAGGGACTTGTCTCCTTGGGCCTTGGGAGAAGAGAGGAGAGAGTGCTGCCAGGGTCCTCTCACCCGGCCCCCTCCTCCATGGCGAGGCCATGCTGTTCCAACTGCTCTGTGTGACCCCAGAGTCTGGATAGCACCAGGCCAGCCTGGCCTCTGAGCCTACACTCAGACCTTGGGTTCCTGCTCAAGATGAAGGCCCTATCTGGCTGTCACCTGTTCCCCCAGGATTAAGTATCTCCTGACCCCCAGCCCTGGGCTGGTGACTGACAGGCTGGCTCCTGCAGGCTGGGATGGCTGGCCACCATCTGTTGGGTGGTGGGGGCCTCCTGGGTGTCTATTCCCTTCCCACACTCTCATCACGGCCAGACCCCAGTCTCTCCAGATTCCACCCTCACCGGCTGGTCTGGACGCCCTCCCAAACAAGAGACTCGCCTAGCTCGCCTAGCTCAGTGTGTCACTGAGTCCTGGGGCCTCCCGCTCACTGGGGTGAGAAAGCTGTGTGCTTTGTGAGTGTCTGGTTCTGGCTTTGGTCTGTCCTCTCCTCTCCCTCAGCTCTGTTATGCTAAGTTCCCCCTAAAAGAAGATCCCCACCTGCCTCAGTTGAACACAGCAGGAAGGTAAATGCAGTAGGAGAAAGAAGGGAGACAGCCAGGCTTGTGCAGACAGCTTAGAGTCTCCATGTCCAGAGAAATCGGACACATCAGGTTTGCCCCGCCACAGCACGCCCTTCCAGCCCAGGGGTGCCATCAGCAGGTGCAGGAAGTTCCCAGAAACGCTCCCAGCCGAGTTCCTGCACAGAGTACCTTCACTCTGCCCTTCTAGCAACTTGGCTCTCCAGCCTCTAGTTATACCGAGACAATATTTCCCCTTTCTATTTTATTTGTGAGAGCAGGACCTGGCTGAGAAGACGGCAAGGCCGGCCCCCCAAGGAAAGACAACAGCATCACAGCGATTGTTCAGAAACATGGACGTGCCAGGTGTGAATGCTGGCAATGGGACAGGTAGAGACTTCATCCTTTTTTTTTAATTTCAAAAGCAAGGATAAATCAGACAGGCAAGAATGCATCACAGTACTTTAGAGAAGGCACAGGAGGGCCACATTATTACCCATATTATAATCCAACAATGCAAGAAAAGTGAACAGAACAGGTGTGGGAGGAATAATCATGCCCAGTTATTGGGAATTTAGACCTGAGCTTAATCAATGACCAGATCACAAATCTCTAGTCTGTCAGAGTTGCATAGGACCTTAAAGACCACTTCTTCCTTCCTTCCTTTCCTTCCTTTCCTTCCTTTCCTTCCTTTCCTTCCTTCCTTCCTTCCTTCCTTCCTTCCTTCCTTCCTTCCTTCCTTCCTTCCTTCCTTCCTTCCTTCCTTTCCTTCCTCCCTTCCTCCCTTCCTTTCCTTCCTTCCTTTCCTTCCTTTCCTTCCTCCCTTCCTCCCTTCCTTCCTTCCTTCCTTCCTTCCTTCCTTCCTTCCTTCCTTCCTTGATCTGTTCACTCAGTAAGTAGTATTAGGCCAGAGGCTAAGTGTATAACGACAAAAACAACAAATAAAACAATTTTTTTTTTGAACCACCAGTTGAGTGAGAAATCACTTTGCAGATGAAGAAACTCAGAGATTCGGGGCATTTAAGACATTTTTCTGAACCATGCACACGGTCGCAGAGCTGGGCCTGGAACCCAATGCTTTGCAACCCCTGCAACTGGCCCCCATCTAGCCCTCTCTCCCTCGCATCCCATTAACTCCTCCTCAGATAGAGATTCCTACCCAGAAGCTGAAGCTGGTTCATCCATACCCAGGAGTCAGCTGTCAAAGGTACAGGACACACCCGGGGGTAGCTGACCGCCCGAGAACACATTCCTGGGCCACCTCTACACACTTTTAGTGCTAACAGGTTGGTAGAATGGCCTCCAAGTGTTTTGACCATGTTCTTCTATCAGAAAAACAATCAATTTGAAACAGGAACATAAAGGCAACGTGGACATTAAAAAAAAAAAAAAAGGATGGCAGGGGATGAAGTTGTCTCATTTGATTTTTATGCGGCTGGCAAAGATCTCTTATTTTGGGGAGAAAGGTTGCTCCGGGGCTCGTAGCTTTCTTACAGTTGCTTTGACTTACATTTTTTTAAAGTAACCATTTTTGGGCCACTTGCCTGTTTCGTGAGGCTAAGTTCATTAAGACGCAAGAATATAAATTAGCTAAGTTAGTTAAACCCTGACAACACAAATCTAGCCTGGCATCTGGAAACGGCGACATGCTGCCATAAGGGGAATCGAAGAGTGGCTGAGGAGGCCTGGGCAGGAAAGGGTCCACACCATCCTTAGAAAGGCCTCTGGCCAGGCTGGCCCTTGGCTGGCATCTGGGAACCTGCATTTGGGGACAGTTCTCACCACTCCCTCAGTGATAAGAGTGACTCTTTGCCTGAGCTGTTTGTGCCAGCACTGTGGTTTACATTGCACACCTGATCTTCAGGGACCCTGGAATTCGGGCATGTGCTAAGCGGAGGGTGCCCAGGTGACCTGCCTTCAACAAAAATCCTGGGCACATAGTCTCTAGGGAGCCCCCCCCCCCCCCCCCCCGGCAGATGGCATTTCACACGTGTTGTCACCATTCACTCGCTGGGGGATTCGGTGTCCTAATCAGGGAAGCTCACGCCCGCCTCCCTGGGACGTTGCCCCGGGTGCCTTTACCCTTTGTTGATCTGCCTCTATATTTTTTCTCTGTCATAAATCACTGCTGTGAGTACAAACATATGCTGAGTCGTCCTAGTGGATCACTGAGCCGGGGGTTGTCTTGGGGACCCTTGGCACAACACCCCACTGCCATCTGGCATAACGGACTGATGAACCTCGCGGTTCTTTGGAGCGTTCCTGCACCGGAGTCCTGGACACACCGCTGCGCCAGGGCTCCAGGGCCAGTCCCAGTATTAAACCTTAGTAAAGCTTAACTTCTTTTGTATTCTTCTACATTAAAAAACAAAACAAAACAAAACAAAAAAAACCCAGAAGCGGTATTCCTCTGCAAGACAGTCCCTGGGTCACCTTGCACACTGTGGTGTTCACGTGCCATTTAGAGACAACCCCTCAGACCATGATGAAGCAACACTGGAGGAAAGACTCCGAGAGCTGGACAATGGGATCCCCACTGGCAGAGCTGCCCACCGCGGGCTGGCCCGGCCCAGGGTCGTTGCTGGGCCAGGCGTCTGCCATAGGGAGGTTATTTCTCTTCCCACCTCTCTATTGACTCTTTTCTTTCTTTCTCTTTTTTTATTTTTTTGGTAAATAACCAATTTATTCAATGATAGAGGTATGGGTAAAGTAAACCAATACATATTACGTTGCTATCAAAGTTACATTCCGAATACTATATAGCAAGAATGACAATTATATGTGAATTAAATGCTATGAAAATTGAAATATAGCTACTATTAAGATTTTTTTATCGCTAGTGTATTTTATGTATGTATGTATGTATGTATGCATGTATATATGTTTTACATTTATTTTTATTCACTGGCTCTTTAAGATGGAAATGGACCCTCGAGTTCAGACCTGGACCCTCTTTCCCTCTAAGGGCTTTCCCTGGATTTTTAGCCCCACTTTCAGCTTCAACCACTTTCTCTGAGCTGACAAGTCCCTTGTATCTTTCACAGCTTCTGTCTCTTTCCTGAGCTCCAGACCTGCATGAGCCACTGTCACCACAGACCTAGGTGACACCTGGCTGTGCCATAAAACTTCATGCTTCACAGCCAAAGCTGAGCCCATTGGCTCTTCCTCTGAGCAGCTCCATTTCCTCCCACCCCAGGGAAGTGCCACTATCCACACCATCGATTGTCACCCCCGTTAGGGACCTGGAAGTCCCCCTGGGGAGTCCTCCCCATCACTCTCTATTCAACCCCTAAGCCCTGCTTCTGCCTCACTTTCCGCCCAGACCATGCTTTGCCCCGCCTTGTGTCTGAGACGTGAGGCTCCATGCTTGCACCTCCCGGGCTCCCTCGCCCCCTGGCTTCTGGCTGGACTTGGAAGGTTCCATCAGGAGCTTGGAGGGTGCCAGGAGAGAGTGTTTGCTCCCTGCTGCCACTGCTTCTGAGCTGTATCTCTGGCCAAAGCTGGGTCTGTTCACATGGCTCAGGCCCTCTCTGGGTTCCAGAAAACACTCATCTCTCTAACCCTTCTGGCCTAGGAGTGAAAGCGCTTTCTGTGGTTGCTAGTCCTCTTGTGCTCTGACCCCTGTGTTTGCTTCCCTAACCCTCCTGCACCCTGGGAGCTAGTCTCTCCACTAGAGCCACTGGTGCACCCCCTCCTCTGCGTGCTCAAGCTGCCATCCTGGCAGTCATGATGAGCAAGGGCTCTGGGCTCAGACTAACAGGGGCTCAAATCCTATCTTGGTCACTTTCTATTTCTGTGAAACTGGGCAGGGCGTGTAATGTTGTTGAGACTTATTTCCTCATCTGTGAAATGGGAACAGTAATGCCTCTTTCTTCAGAGAATGGTTGCAAGGATTAGATGAAAGGTGTGTGAGGTGCTGAGGTTCTCAATCAATGTCTGATCCGTGTTCATGTGTTCCTTACCACCCCTCACTGGTCCACCAGGGAGACACTGCTGCTCTTCCCACCCCTCCCCTCCCCTCCTGCTCATCCATCCAACCCTGTCCCCCTGCCCCTTGGCAAATCTAAGCAAGTCTCCTGGGTTTAAGTCCTTCGCTGCCTTACTGAAACATCAGGTTAGATACCGGATTCTTAGCAGGGTGTAGCCCCTACCGCCCCCTACTTTTCCTGCCACCCCGCCATGGGGCACTTCACATCCAAGCCATCCCATGCTGTTTGAATGTTCCCAACCCCAACTGCTCTGGCTCATGCTGTTGGGCCTGGCACCAGCTATTCCCTCTACTCAGAATACTATTCCTCTCTCTGATCTCCTTCACAAGTTCTTATTCTTATTTGTCCTCTGAAATCCAATTTCATGAGCCACCTCCTCTGAGAAGCTCTCCCAGACCTTGCAGGGAGATCATGGCTGCCTCCTCCTTCAGACTTGTGGCCTCTTGCACGTTTCTGCTATGCTGGTCACATTGAGACCATATCTATCTGCTTATCTGTCTCCCTCTCCCATGAGATGGTGCTGGGGGAGGGAGGGCCTCCAATGCTCCATCTCTGGGACCAGCACTGGTGGGAAGGGAGTAATCGGGCTGGATGAGCCAACTTAGGAGGTAATGAGTGCTTTGTCACCAGAAATGTGCCTGAGTCAAGCACATGGAAGGAAGACCATAGAGGGGTATTTGATGGCAAAAAAGACTGAGTTCATGGCATCAGTGGTCCCTTCTACCCAAATAAAGTCTGCTGTAAGGTGGTGAGATCCCGATCACTTGACATATTCAAGCAGAGCTTGGAGGGCCCCCTGTAGGAATGCTGTAGGAGTATCTCCTGCACTTACTTGATGATGACCTAGGTATCTCCCTTCTGTGTGTCCCTATGATGCCAAATACACCAGAAGGTTCTGAGGGGCTCTACGGTTCTGTTTCCAATATGTCACCTTTAATACAAGTCTCTACTGATTCATCAACACAAGACAAATAGCTACTTTTTCTCCCAAAGTCTTAAACATATTTACTCTTCTGACGGTAAGGTCTTTCTTTTCTCCCTCAGCCGCAAAGTGGCCGCCCGCCTCTGCACACTGCCTTGAACACATACATCCCCGAGGCAGGGAGACCTTGAGGCAGGTGATGTCCGCATCAGTCTTAACCATGAAAAGGAAAAAACAATTCGACACATCTCCAAATGGAAAGAAAAACCTATGCCCAGAACAATTCGGCTCAGCTGCTTGCTCAATTGATTTTGGGAAGGCCTGCCTGGCAGAGGGAAGGGCTTTCATTGCTCTTTGGGGGACCAGTGGGCAAATGGACACACGGCCTCTCTCGCAGGTTCTGACAGATGACCGGGGCTGCCACGCTCTGGGCCTCCTGTCACTGCAGAGGCATATGAGCCCCAAGCCGGGAAGTCAGATGGCACGGGAAGCTCTGGTGGCTGGTTGGATGCTGGGGGTCAAGATGCTTTCCCATTGTCCAGAAAGGTTCTTTTTAGAAACTTTGGTTTCTTTTTTTCTCTTCTTTCTTCTTCTTCTTCTTCTTCTTTTTTTTTTTTTAGAACCTTTGGTTTCATTCTGACCATTCACCCCAGGCAATCAATGGCGAGAAGGCAGGAAAAGAAGACCCAGACTGTCCAAAAGCAAGACCCAAGCCTCTGCTATGTACATCTTCCTGGGGCAGGGGGTGAGATTTGGTGTGCGTCCTGAGGTTCTAAGCCTCTGGGGAGGCTATACACTGCTCCAGAAGACCCTGTCTTGCCCAGGTTCCTTTAAGCAAGATCTGAACAGAAAATACCCTCAAGGGTTTGGAGTACAGCAAAACCTTTCTAGGGGAGGGTAGGTACAATTCAGAGGGCCACGGGAGAGGCTGGACACAGGGCCACTCTGGGACCCACGGGGATGTCTTAGCAGCCTTGGGGCAAACCACTTAAAGCCTTTCCTTTTGGGAGAAGGAATTTTTTTCTTTTTCCTTTTTTTTTTTTTTTTTGTCAATTTTAAATACAGTTTTATTTAAGACATTGCATTTTCCACTTAACAATACAGTGCTTATAAAGTGCAATGTTTATTTCCTTTCCTTGTGCACATATTCCATATTCAAGTATCAACAATGCCCAGTATATTTACTATAGCAGCTTGACTTTAAAACTGCCATGGAATTTACTACAAATTTGGGCCCTTCAAATGTGTGGAACAATGCTAGACCTGTCATCAGGTTGGCTTAATCAACCTCTTCAATGGTAGGCCCAAAGGAGGCACCACCAGAGGGAGGAGCTCCACCACCAGGAAAGCCTCCAGGCATTCCTCCTGGCTTGCTGGGAGGAGGAATTTCTGAGAAGCATCCCCTCAGGGGACTTTTTTGAACCCCCTCCTGAAAGCCCTCCCAGCTGAAGAACTGAGCACTTCACAGGATGAAATCCAGCCCCCACTGACCCTGATATCAATACCCTTGTAGAGTGCACAAAATGTACACTTGGTGGCCCTTGCTCAGGTGACAGGATGCAGAGTGAGGGGAGAGGTCTTTCTTCCCCTTCTCTCCATGACCCGAGCAGGTGCCTTGGCCATGAGAGGCCAGCGAATATTCTGGATGCATGATGTTTTCGAGATGGGTGGTGACAGCATGGGGGGGGGGGTGCGTGGGCTGAGTGGGGCGCCTCCCCGTGGCTCTGGGGACCAAGGATGCAGATGAGCGGGTGCTGGGCCAAGAGAAGGGCAGAGTGGATGCGCTACAGTGTCTGCAGCTGCTATGAAACTTGCAGGCAAGTAAAAGGCATCTTCTAGGACTTCCAGAAATTACTGTTGCTCATTTCAAGGGGTCCCCTACATAAAGTCTTCCCTGATCAGTCTCCTCACTTTTGGCCCTCCCTCCCTCCCCCAGGCCTGTCTCCCTTGAGACATACAGCATCCTGAATGGTAGTTATTCTTTTTTTTTTTTTTTTTAAGATTTTATTTATGTATTCATGAAAGGCACACAGAGGCAGAAGCATAGGCAGAGGGAGAAGCAGGCTCCCTGGAGGAAGCCTGATGAGGGACTTGATCCTAGGACCGCCGGATCATGACCTGAGCCAAAGGCAGATGCTCAATTACTGAGCCCCATGAATGGTAGTTATTCTTTACCTACATCTTCCCGTCTACAGTGCCAGCTCCCTGAGGGCAGCGATCTATGCAGTCCTTACTGTGCTCAGAGTAAGTACCTGGGAAATGTTATCACGTGAATGAGTGACTTCTAGGACCAGAGCTAGGGCCTGGAGAGGCCCACAGGAGAGTGTGAGGGATGAGAGCACATCATCTGCTGGAGATCTGGGGAGCCTCTGGTGCCCTTCTTAGCCTCCTCCTGGAAGCCAGAGGCAACCCTTCACAACTGAAGGATCCGGCTCAGGATGGAGATGGGGTGGGGAGGCCACCGTTGTAAGAGGGGAGCTGCAGCCTTTCCAAGACTCCGGTTGGCTCCAACAGACCTTGTCAGCTCAGTTCTAGTCCCCACGGCTGCCTCCTTCTGCTGGTCTGCACCTGCCAGGCAAGGCCACCATTAGACACCCTGGGCATCCCCTGGCCCAGCCTTCCAGCCACCTTCGGAAATCACAAAGCGCGCTATGGCCAGCCACAAAACACAGGATTGCATGCTGAGGCAACCCCCTCCCCACATTATTGTATCAGGTTATCTTTCAACTGCCTCAAAAAGAAATCCCCAAGCAAACAATAAATATCACAGACATGTATGGCCTTTTGAATCAAAACATCACTAATTCTTCCTAGACTTGAGTTTACTGGGAGGCCAGGTGGGTGTTCCCAGATAGCCTTTGCCTTTTGAGTCAGAGTCAGAAAATCCTAGCATCCCAGAAGGGCTAGAAGAGCACATCCTGCCCCTCAATCCAGTGCCTGCGCCCCCACCACCCCACCCTTCCCAGCCACTGCCCATCCTGAGATCATCCATACACCTCTTATGAGCAGCGTGGATGGCTGAGAGCATGCTCCAGGACCCAGAATCCAACCTTGCCTCCTATGATGAGGCTGCTCTGCTTCCAGAGATTCCATGGGGAGGGTGTGTGTGTGTGTGTGTGTGTGTGTGTGTGTGTGAGAACAGAAGCCCCCTTATGCCCCTAGCTGATCCTCAAGAGCCAAGATTTATTTTTATTTTTATTTTTATTTTTTTAAGATCCAAGATTTCTGATGCTTACATTTCTCTTCCATGACCAGTCTCCAAGAGACAAACACAAAAATAAAGCAGAGTTCTAACCTTGACCTTTGTACTACTCTAGGTGTGGTCTGGGAGCTTGTTAGAGATGAGGCCTCTCAGGTGCACCCCAGAGCTCCTGAGTCAGAATCTGCATTCACAAGATCCTTAGCTGATTTAAATGCTCATGGCACTATGGATGCAGGCAGAAGACAGGCTGGTGGTTACCCCCAAGGGAGTGAGGGGCATAGATCGCCACAGGAAGGGAAGGACTTTCAGGATGCTAGCGGTGAGCTGTTTCTTGATCGAGATCATGGATTCACAGCTGAGTTTGGTCTGTGAAAATTCACTGAGCTATATACACTTATGTGTGTGGGAGTGTGTGCATACTTTAATAAAAAGTTTTTTTTTTTTTTTTTTTTTTAAAGAGAAGGAATCAGGATTGTCAGCAAGTAGAGGCAGCAGGAGATCTACAGCTAAGCCATGATCCTCTGAGCTGCCTTGAGAGTGGCCCCAGGCTGAACCGGCTTCTCCTAGCTCTCCCATCACATGCCTATGCCTGGGGACTCTCATCTGCTTCTTTCTTACCTTGCCTGGCCGCCCGAGGCCCCTTTTGGCTCTGAACGCAGCAGAGGTACAGCAGCTTGGCTTTGACTTAGACAGGGCCTGAGTCTGTGCCCGCCCCAGTTCTAGCAGAGCAAGGCCATGTGAGGCCAGAAGTCTCCATGGACGGATCTCCGTTCAATCAACCAGCACCAACACCACTTTTGCAGGCTCCTCTTTATCCTAAATCTGCTGTGCTTTATCAGTGTCTCTCTCAGCAGTATTCTCAGGGAACACCACGATCCAGACACAATCCCATCATTCATAAAGATAATGGCTAACATTTATTGAACCCTAGTGTGAGGCAGGCACTAAATGCTCTGCATACACTATGCCGTTGAATCCTTATGATCCTATTTTTAGGCCCATTTTACAGAGAAGTAAACTAAAGTTCAGAGGCATTAAGTAAACTAAAGTCACACAGCTGGGAAATAGCGTAGTTGGGATTTGAACATAAGCAGTGTTCAAACTGTAATTCTCTTATATGCTGGGTATCTGAAATGTTTGGGGACAAGCATTGGGGACGTATCAAATCTGAGTGAATAAATACCACCGAATTATACACCTTAGAAGGGTGAACTTTCTGGTACGTAAATAATATCCCAAGTTTAAAAAATCCAAATGGACAAATTTTAGAGGTTGAGATAAATGTTGACCACATTTCCCTACAAATTTGGTGGATCTGTTTCTCTGGTATGAACTAGTTAACAACAAATATATATATTTGTCTAAGAATGCAGTATCTTAGGCACTTCCGTAGTCCAATGGATCTAAGTTCCAAACTTCAGCCCTGCCACCCAGCCATGGGCAACAGAGTTTTGGTTTTCTCTTGTGTCACAAGGGACAGAGAACCTTGCCTTGTCAGGGGGGTGTGGGGATCTGAAGGGACGTCTGCACCGGCCAGCAAGTGGATAGTACTGAGTTTTGGGAGGGCACAGGCCTGGGGAGTGAACATGGTGCTGCTGACCACCTCCACCCTTAGGGATGCTCTGAGAGCCCTCGAAGCTCCTGAGAACTTGGTTGGGATCTGAGGCCCATCTGGGTCTCGCCTTCACTGCAGAGCCCCTTCTCATGCTCCATGCTCCACGCTCATGCGGGGGGTTCTGCTTAAGATTCCACAAGGAAGACAAGCACCTTTCCTCTTCCTCACCCATCTTGCTCCCACTCTGGCTGGGATTCCTGAGCCAGGTCAGCGAGTAAGTTTTGAGCCGGCCCTCCCACACCCCCTGGCATGGGGGTTCTGGCCCAGCCCAGCACTGTCCTCATAGGCAGCTCCCTGCCCATAGGGGCCATGTTGCTATGGTGATTCCACTACCCACACAGTGTCCAGGGAGATAGCAGAGTGTAGCTGGAGCTGTTTGCAAGACTTGCTGAAACCAGGCAGGGAAGATTCCTGAAAGGGTCAGAGGGAGCGTGTGTGTGTGGGGGCAGGGATGGGAACTAAGTATAACTGCTTCCCTCGCAGTTGCTCTGTGTGTGTGTGTGTGTGTGTGTGCACTCATGCGTGGAAGTGCATGCTCACACATGCAACCCCCTCACCCCCGTCCAAGTTATAATGGCCCTCATGAGCCGAGGCACAGCCCCTAGAGAGGCATAATCTCATGATTGTCATTGGTTTCTTCCTGAGGTAGTGTTCACGGTTTATCACTGTGTTTAGTTTCCATATTGAAAATGAAAAGAAAAAAGATTGAGCATTCACCTAGCAGCAGGAAGGACTGAACAATGACTTCCATATGCCTTGTCCTTTGTCCTATGAAAATTTCCTCTAGAACACAGAGCAGGACACCAGGACTGTAACTGTGACAGGGAGAGAGGGGCCCACCTGCTGTCCCTGGTGCTCCAGGCACCTCATTGCAATCATCTCATTCAGCCCACACCACCATTGTGCACGGGGATTTGTTAAGCTCATTTTGCAGATGGTGAAACTAAGGCCAAGAGAGGCTAAGTCACCGGCCACGGTCAGGGGCCAGTTCATGCAGGCGGTGGGAGTCACACCCAGGGGGCTTAAGATCTGTGTTTACTGAACTACCTGGCCCTGCTTCTACTTCCTTCTCCCAGTTCAGGGGGTGTTTACCGGTGAGCAGCCTCTTTGGCCCAGAGTAAACAGAATCCGAGGTACCAGGTAAAATAAAGGAGTCAACCCCTCTGGAATAGCAGGTGGAGCACAACTCATATTGCACTCACTGGGGACTGGTATTTAGGCTCTCAATTCAAGAGCTTTCAATCCCCCTTCCTGAGCGGTATCGGGAATTATTAAATAGGTGACCCCAGGCCTCACCCATGTGCACATTTGTGCTGACCCAATTCAGTCCAGAGTAGTTAATCTATGCCTCTTCCCCACAGTCATGAATGTGGGTTCCCCTTTACAGAGCCTCTGAAACAGCCCTGACTGCAAATAAATGAATCCTCAGGGATGGTGAGAACTGGGGCCTAACATCTTCCGAGCCCTCATGTTCGGAGCTAATGCTGATTTGTAAAGCGCTTTATGATTTATTCATACCGCCGTGCCAGGCTTCCCAGGACAACCTTCCCCTCACACAAATGAGTGCGACTCCCAGAACAGAATGTCAGGCTTCATTAAAAGAAAAAAACCCGGATGTGGGGGATGTCCCTTTTTCTTTGCTCCCTAGCTTGCGTCACGCTGTTTGCAGGATTCAGGTCAAAGTCAAGAAAGCACCTATGCAGTAACAGCCTTTGGATCCTGGGCAGGGTAAGATGTCAGGAGCTTCTTTCTGGGAGGAAGAGACTCTCTCTGCACCAAAGACTCAAACTTGGGCCAGGGGATGCAGTCTCAGGTGGCAGGCAGCAGGTGACCGAGCCAGGCAGAGGGGCCCTGGGAGTGGCCAGGGTGGAACTCCACTCCCTGGTTCTTGGCTGGGAGACCAAGGTGGGCCCCTCAGCTCTCTGGGCTTCCACTGAGATATCGAAGCTATATAAAAATGCAAGTCACCAGACTAGCTCCTGATACAGTTTTCGTTATTGCTGTAATCACCGTCTCTTCAAACATGGGGGGGGAGTGTCCTCAGGTGCAGAGGGGAGAAGGAAATCCCCACTCTCCTCACTTAGTTTCTTCTGAGTATTCAGAAGCAGCCCCTTACTGTGGCCTCACCTCTGCCCAGGAAAGCTGACCTTGGACACACTTGGCACCCATGAAAGTGCAAGGGCACAAAAGTCAAAAGACCTGCTGAGCACAAATGGAGGGTAATTAAATGTGGGGGACCTAAAGGTCTTCACAGCATCCCTCAGAGGAGCAAGACTCCCACAAGCCATGGTCATCATCCTTGTGCCAAAGGGTCATACTCCTGAGGTGACAAACAGCTAAACCATACCCACAGGGACATTTGAGCAGCTCATGGTGCTTCTCTGAAAGTTCCCTGTCCTCCAGGGTATCAGGGACTTGACCACACACTTCTCACATGGAACCCTTTGGACAAAGTAAGTGTTCTGTAGGCATCTCACTCGCTAGGCAATTCACATCCAATTACTGGTAATATTAACAATTTCTTGATGCCAGGTAAGAGTCAGTCCAATCTAATCAACTGCAGGACTCAGGGGGCTTCCCCTCTTTCCATGCTGTCTCAGAGCATGGGGATCGGATGCAGTCTTGACAGTCCAAGGTGTGGGTGCTGACCTGCAGCACCTGGAAGAGGTCCTCCGCTCTGTTTACCCCTCCCTGCCAGTTTGCAATCCATAAATGTCCAGTAGTGGGCGACACTGAGACTTCAGAGCAGCAAGTATAATCCAAAAGGGACTGCTGTGCAAAAAAGGGTCTACATTGCTCTTAATACCTTATAAGAAAACAGTAACAACAAAAGAGTCGCTTTTTATCAATCTAGCCGACATGGATCCTTTGGCCATCCCTTCTAGCTTTGGTCCTCCAGGCCAGGAATTGGATGAGTTACTGCGTTTGGGACAATACAGAGACCCAAATGGCTAACCCAGTTTTGAGAGATCAGAGTAGTCAAAGTCCAGAAATAAATCCCAACTGCTCATTCTCATTTTAAATAGTGAGCCGATGATACTGTCAACTGAGAGTTAGTTCTACACCACTGTTAATTGCTAATGCATTTTTTTCTCTTGTAGAAAAAAACCGCCACCAACACCACCAAAGAGGCAACAAATATTTAAAACATGGTCATTAATTTTCAAAATAGGATTTCTAAGATATACTAAATAAATTACACTGTCTTGGGTTTCCTTAAGCACATGCATTCTCAATGGGGGTGATCTAGTTCCCAAGGGGCAAATTTGGTTTGTATTTTTATTTTTATTTCATTTTTTAAAGATTATTTATTTATTTATTTATTTATTTATTTATTTATTTATTCATGAGAAACAGAGAGAGATGCAGAGACATAGGCAGAGGGAGAAGCAGGCTCCCCACAGGGATCCCGATGTGGCACTTGATCCTAGGACCCCGGGATCATGCCCTAAGCCAAAGGCAGACACTCCACAACTGAGCCACCCATGCGTTCTGCAAACATTGCTTTTTAAATGTGAAAATACTACTCTTTCATGTATAAACTATAGATATACATATAGTATATAAACAAACATATAGTATATCTTTGGTATTAAATTTTTATGAGGGGATAATTATAAACAAGTCTAAAAAGGCTTCTTAGAAGAGCAATAAGGAAAAAAATGGGTTGAGAAACACTGCTTAAATAGAAAATAGTGGCTCTGATTTTTTCTACATGACTCAAAGTCATACGCACAGACACCTCTCATTATATTCTGTTAACAGTTCTTGAGATACATGGGCAGACTTCTTCCTTCTTACATGGCCCTGACCCTGACGCCAGGTGTAGATCCTTTTCTGGGTGGTGGTTTTCCTCCCTCCCTTTTATAGACTATCTGGTCATCTCTTCGGGGGCTTTTTTCTAGCGGTGGCTTGATAAATCCTTGATCTTAATTCTGTAGGCAACACTGAAGTCCATTCTGGTCTGAAAGCAACAACATACTGCCCGGTTGAAACTGCACCAACAGCTGAATGAGTTGTCTTTTGCCTGTTCACGTATTTTTGTTTTTGGGTTTGTATCTGTGTTTTGGAGGATGGAAAACCAAGAAAACCTGATATCCCATCCCCCTGGAACATGCAGAATGACTTACAGTGCAAAGTGTTTCGAAGGTCTTTTCAGACACAAAGGATCCATCAAGGCCAAAGAGAAATATCGATGCATAGGAGAGCATCCCTCCAAGGATAATGAGGTTGTTCATATAGGGACTGGACATCTTTATCAGCCTGCCAAGAGAAAGACTCCAGTCAACAGAACTGTGCAGGTCCTTATTCCTCCAGCAAACATTTCCTGAATGCCTACTAGGTGTTGAGTGTTGCCACGGTTAGAGGAGTGAGAAATGCAAACCTGGTTTCCTCCACTTCCCACCCCTGCCGCCACCCCAGGCTGTGCACCTGCTGTGGGGCCGCTTCCCTCTCACTGAAGGACCCCGGATGCTGTCTAATTCTACTGGTGGATTTTTCCTCCGTCAAGTTTGCCTGTAACTTCTCTAGGGGCAGCTTGTAACACCAAGCTTCTTCAACCATTCATTTTCAGTTTGCACAGAAACATTAAGTCAACAGGTTTTGTTTTGTTTTGTTTTCCCCTCTGGGGCTGGGAAGATATATGCTAAGTCTAGAGAATTCTACATTTTAATTCAGCAGCCTTCCGGGAAGAAGGAGATGAGGGGAAGAAGGCCATACCACCCTCTACCTTGTCGCGGGGGCCAGGCCTAGGAGGTCTAGAGGTGAGCATTCAGGGCTGCTCAGGAAGTATGGTTGCCAGGTGGTACGTGAGCATTCACTTTGGTCATCTGAAGCTCACCCAGTCTTATGCACAAAGGGGTCACACATGTGGATAAGAATGCTTCACCTAGGCATTAGGTGATAAAATGGACAATGGAGTCTCTATCCTCACCCCTGCCCCTATCTTTACTAGGCTACTGTTGGGGACATTCTTTATACTCCCAGACTTGGAAGTATGCTTGTCTCTCACCTCCTACAGGAATTCTGCTTTGGCTCCCAGCTGCCTAGCAAGCCAGGCCTGGGTCAGACCAACAGCCAGCTGGAACTCCCCCTCAGAAGTGCCTGGCTACCCCAGCACCATCCACTCAGTCTGTCTTGGGTTTTCAGGTGCCCTCTGGTCCAGGTGCTCTTTTGCAGGTTGTAATTAGGTCAGTTGTTGCCCATTTTTTTTTTTTTTTTTTTTTTTTTTTTGCACTCTGCCATTCTCTGAATCCTTTCACATTTAAGAAAAAATGCAATGGTCCAATTGGGAGAGAGACAAGAAGCCTGATGCAAATTATGGATCACATGAGGCTTCAGAGTTGGGACATTGGGTGGGGCCACTGTACAGAGGTGCCCCCTTGGCAGGGCCACTCAGCCTGGCTGAGTCTCCTCATAAGTAAAGCGGGAGCACAGATCACACTGCCCAGGGTGTGTGTGAAGTTGATGTGACACTGGATTCCTAGGGGTCCTTTTGCAAACCATGGACTAGAAAGGCCCCTTCATCCTTATTACCACAGGAAGCCGGGGCAGGGAGAGGCCAGAAGTAGGGCTGATTACCTGGAGTAAAAGGACCTTAACAGATAGGTACCATGCAGGGACATAAAAGTGAGGGGAACTTGGAACTCCTGTGACATTTATTCTTATGTCTTTCAGATTTTTAGTTATTTATTTATTTAAAGATTTTATTTATTCATGAGAGATACAGAGAGAGAGGCAGAGACACAGGCAGAGGGAGAAGCAGGCTCCCTATGGAGACCCCAATGTGGGACTTGATCCCAGGACCCTAGGATCACACCCTGAGCCCAAGGCAGACCCTTCACCACTGAGCCACCCAGGCATCTCTCTTTCAGATTTTTTAATGTGCAAGGCCAGTAAAAAATTCAGAGATGCCAGCCTACTGGAGAGAGTAACTGTCATTTTCCACAGGAGGCCAAAACGGGGCAGTGAAAGAATTAAAGGAGTTTAGTGTTATGATAGGGACAGCTTGTTGTTAAGGTAGGTATTTTGGAAGCTTGTAGAAAGGGAGTCTGATTATTAATTGAGAGCTGATTATGTGCCCAGGCCTTGTGCCAAATACTAATGGGTATGGTCATCGGTTAAAGTTTGTACAGAGTAGACAAAGTTATCTTCTTTTTCTTTCTTCTTCTTCTTCTTCTTCTTCTTCTTCTTCTTCTTCTTCTTCTTCTTCTCCTTCTTCTTCTTCTTCTCTTCTTCTTCTTCTTCTTCTTCTTCTTCTTCTTCTTCTTCTTCTTCTTCTTCTTCGGTGGCATATGTGTTATTGATGTACAGAAAATAAAATAACAGTGAACACAAGTCTTTTTGGTCTTCAGGAAATAGGTTTGACTTAATAAAAACCAAAAACAATAACAACAAAATATAGAGCCTTGAAATTCTTCCTTTGGATGCAAGGAGATAGAAAACAACAGCAACAAACCCGGTTCTCTGTGGAATCAGGCTTGCTCCTGGCAGCCGGGAAGGTCACACAGCCTGGGGCTTCTGGGCTCCATGTCACTGAGGCTGTGCCCCTGGTGGCCCCCACTCTGAGCCCCTGCTCAGCGGCTCCCCAACAACACAGGGAGCTGGGATCAGGGATTTGCTATGGAAACCACAGAAGCTGGCCATGCTTGGTGAACACCACCACTTGGGTGGTGGCCTGTTCTACCCACGGCCGACCAGAATAACTCAGTGAGTGAGCTGCTCTCTTCCAAAGAGTGAAGAACATGTGTGGCAGAGAAGAAACCAAAGCCAGAAACGCAGGGGACAGGTGTGGCTGACAGTGGCCCTCCCTCTGTCACTGGGCTTCTGGATTCTCGTCTGTGATCTGGGGACTTATCTGAGGGGCTAGTGAGAGTGACATGAGGGAGAAGCTTCTCAGATGGTAAAGTACTGTACGGAGGGGGAGCGCCCCTTAGTAAACTCAGTGATTGCCTCGGGCAATGCTTCCCCAAGATGCTGGGGGCGGGGTAATGGGGGGTTTGGGCAAATTCTCCCTTCTGTATTTTTCCTCCTGGACTGGTTCAAAGTGCAGGAGCATAGCCAAAGCTCCGAGGAGGCCTATGGACTCAGAGTTGATTTAACCCAGCCCTCCTGTGCAACCAGCATGGTGTGTGTGTGTGTGTGTGTGTGTGTGTGTGTGTGTATCAGTGTGCACACATGCACATGGAACAACTAATAACATCCTAGTGACTGAACAAACACTTTAGAAAGCCACCCTGAGAACTTCTTCTGTGCCCTGGTATATCTGTCATGTGACGCCCCTACACTTTATCCATGAGGTTTGTCAATCCAGAAAGCATCAGTCCAAGAGGAGGGAGTGAACGGCTTACTTCTGATTCCGATTCTTGATGTTGAAGAAGAGGAAAGCGCTGGCCATGATCATCCCCAGGATGGTGAGGGCAGAGAGGATGCTGTAGAGGGGTAGGGAGATCTTTCGGAGCTGCTCCAGGATGATGGTCTTGTCTTTTGGTGGTTCGGATCCTAAAAGGCCAAGGAACAGACATGAGCCAAGCCCAGGGCACAGTCAGCCCTTGAGAACATCTTTGCCTGAGTGTCTTGCCATCTGGCACCTGTGCATAACCTCTGTGCAGGACACATCTACTGGGCGAGAGGGCTCCAGTGGTTGGCCAGTCTACTGGCAGGGAGCCCTAGCTAGGACTTATTTCTTTCTCTAAATAGAATCAATAAGGAATTTGTGATGCATTTAATAGCCATTAAAAGACTAGAATTTGATTTGGTCTAATTACCCTGTTGAAAAACCATCCCCATTTGTCCCTAAAGGTAATGGCAGCTCGGAAGGCACAGGGCTGGATGCTGTGAGTGGGTACGACTGGGTGCCACCGGGGGTGAGGAACCTGGCTTGGGCTCTCTGCTCTGAGACATGATAATGATCACCCTCAACAGGGCAGACAGCTCGCCTGTCAGTCCCATGGAGACATGTATGTCTCTGGGCATGGGTTTCCTGCCTCAAGGTCATTATGTTGTAAAAGCTTTTCCTGGTTTTCCATTTTCATAAGTCTCACTCACTGTGGGAGGCAGAAGCTACTGGCATGCTTTGCCCTCCCTGCTGTGCCAGGACTGGACCAGACCTGTGGGATTCCATTCCTCTGTGTGACTGCAGAGCTGTCCCTGCTCATTCTCCAAGGGCACCAGGAACCTAGAGGAGCCCTGAGGCCAAAGATGAGAAGACTCATCTTTGTGGTCACTGGCAAAACCGACTGGATACAGGCTGGCTTGGGAGGAGCGGTGCAGGGACCCGTCCGACTCCGCCCCACTTCTTACAAATCCCTTTTTTCTTAGCTGCTATTTCAAGTCAGGCCTCTGCTGCAGAACTGTGAAACACTGGGACTTTTCCCTCTGGTGGGGAAAGCAGGGAGCCCAGGGAGCCCCACCAGGGGTCATGATGGTCCCACCATGGCCATGCCATGGGTACCAGCCATGGTTACCCTGCTGTTCCCAGGAGATGAGCAGAGGATGGGCAGGTGTGGCAGCAGGGATTGAGATCTCCCCTGAACATCTGTGTTTAAAAAACTCTGTTAGCAGGTTCAAATATGTTTGGAAACATTCAGTGGATAAAAAGAGTTAGAACCATCTAAGTAGTCTAGGGAAGTTGCCAGGTTCGAAAACAGCTAGGAACCTGCTGGCATGGTTAATGTAAAGCTTTAAGCAATTCCATGTAAAGGAACATTTTTAAGGAGTGGCTTCCAAAAGTCAGGGCAAAAGCAGACACAAGATGGATGAAGTAACATCACTTCTTGCTTCCAGAAGTGAAAGCTCTACATCTGAATACTTCTTGGCCCATTCTTCTGTTTCCCTCCTGCTACTCCCAAGTGAGCCTCTGGCTGCATTAGGCTGGCTCAGGCAGCTTCTTGTTCCCAAACCTTGGAGCCATCCTGGGGGTGCCCTTGGTTCTTGGCTGGGAACAAGTCCCTCTCTGGGCATTGAGAAAAGGGCTGAGGTTTGGACCAGTTACATGATGATTATGACCACTAGTCCTTCATGTAGAAGCAACATCAGGAAACTGACAACATCTCTTCTTCCTTACTCTACCTTTCCTCCCTGCAAAATGACACCTTGACTGAGATATTATGGAAGCTACTTGGTAATGACTTGTCAGGAATGTCAGTAGCAGCAGCCCTGAGTTTTCTTTCTTGCTCTTCACTCAATCCATTCACTCACTATTCACCAATTTTTCACTATTCCTTCATCCACCATTATACCTTCACTCATCATCATTAATGATGACCAATCATCATTAATTATCACTTTCTACCTGTTGGGCCCAGCACTGGCACCAGTGATCCAGAGCCAACCAAGATACAGTCCCTGTACTCAAGGAACTTATAGACTAGCTACGTAAAAAGAAAAAGGCAGCAATAAGCAAGCATATTTACTGAATGCTTATGATGGGCTAAGCGCCTTACAGAGATTTTCTCCTTTGATCCATCCAACAGCGTCACACATAGAGATGTTTATTCCCATTTTACATAGAAGCAACAGTTTTCTAGGTGTTAAGTGACTTTTATAGCTAGTACGTGGCAAAGCTTGCAGGATTTGAACCCAGACCTGCCTGAGTCCTGTGCTCTAACCATTCTGCAAACTGCCTCCAAAGGATAGTGGTCCATCAGGCACAGAGACGCCTGAACATGAAGCAGAGAGAAGAGTGCAATTTTCCCTGATGGAGTCAGGAAAGGCTACAGAAGGGAGAGCTGGTCATCAGAAGATGAATAAGGTGGCTGCCCACAAGGAAGAGAAGGAAGAAAAGGCATTCTGGGCAGAGGACCCAGCAGGGGCAAAGGCACGGTGGTGTCCTGGCATATTTGAGGAACTATAAGCAGTTTGGTTGGGAAGATCGGAAAGAAGAGGCCGAGAAATGGGGAGGAGTCCCTTCAGGAAGGTCTTGAGATGATACCATGGAGTGGGGCCCTCTGCTGAACAACAGAACCAGGTAGTGCTCTGAGCAGAGGTGAGGAATCTTCAGCATAGCACAGTGGCCAGGGTATTTTGGCTGTTGAGGGCAGAATGGACTTAAGCGAATTAAGCCTGGTTAAGCCCACCTACTCCCCACACATCCATCCACCTGTCCATCCATCCACCCACCCACTACTTTATTGACTCATATGCTCACCTGTTCATCCATTTATTCACCTACCCAGTCATCCCTTCACTTGATCAATCACCTGTTTAGTTGTTGTTGTTGTTGTTTTAATCAAATATGGACCTTCAACATGTGTCAGAGCCTGGCTGGTATTAGGAGTTAAAAGTCAGATAGGATCTAGTCAGGGAGCTCATGGTCTAACAACTTAGAAATTTCCATGCAAAAGACAGTGACTATGGGAAGGCAGAGTCAAACACTGTGAAAGCCAAGAGAAGGGAGCCATTAGCTCAACTGGGGGCAATCAGGGAAGACTGCACAGATGAGGTGTCATTCGATCTGGTTCTAGAAGCTGAGGAAGAGTTCTTTAGCAGAAGAGGAGAGAATGGTCTTCAGCAAGACCAGCAGGTGGATAGGCCTTATTTCTAACCCAACCAAATCGTTCTCCAAAGGACGAGACAGAGCTAAATGAAGCCAGGTCACATTTAAACAAGATTCTTCCTGGTACATGGACTGGTTTAAATGAAGATGCCTGGGTGAGAGACAGCACCCCATGCAAATTCCAGGGACCCACCCCAGGAGCTGGAAGCCAGCTCCCATGTGAGTGATGGGGACCCTGTGAGGGAATCAATGTGTTGAGAGGAAAGGAGGATCCCTCTTCCCCAGGAAGCCAAGGACTCTGAGCTTGTCCCCAACCGGCACACAATATCTGGGCTTCAGAGCCACTGAGCAGACCCCCTCCCACGAGAAGGCCCCCTGCCTTACCTTGGAACCTGATAGTGTCATTGATGATCTCCAGTGTGTCGGCCACTGCGTTGTACTCTCCCACCTTCACCTCCCTGCTGTCTGCGGGGAGCAAGAGACAGTGGCTGGTTAGATGGAGCCCCGGGCCCGTGGCTGGCTGCTCCTGTCCCAGCTCTTGTTCCCCACAGGCCCTGCCTATATTCTCACGGGCTTTCCTTTTCCCTGGGGCCTTTTCCAGATAGAATCGCAAAACCTCCAACTGGATCTGGGGTGGAACAGATGCCGTCTTATACCATCTCAGCCACTGGTTACCCCCACTTTGCTGTGTGCCTCATGGATGGCAGCCCACCCCCCTCATAACTGGCTTCTCTCTGTTGCCAAGTCCTTCCTGGTCATTGAGCTAAATGGTCTCTTTGTAACTCTCCGCTGGTATCTGGCTCTGTCATCTAGGACCATGCAGACCGATGCTGCTCCCTCTGCTCCAGGACAGCCCTAAAGACCTGAAGACACAGACAGATCATCCCTCCTGGTGCCAGCCCCCAACCTCACTTCACAGAATATCATTTCTAATTCTGCCCTCTTCAGGGCCCTACCTGGGCCACGCCACACAATGTCACTGTGTCTTAAAGAGTGTAGACTCAAGGACTGACCAATGTACTTCTTTAGGCCTGATCTGGTCAGCAGCAAGTACAGAGTACTATCCCCTCCTTCTTTATGCACATTATATTCCTATTAATGCATCCTGAGATGGAATTAGCATCTTTCAGAGGCCACATTGCTCTGCTACGTCATATCAAGCACAATCTCCTTTATGTACACTGACTTGTTCAGGTGTATTTTCAAGCCCAAGTGATACATTTGGATTTACCTTCATCTTTGATACTATTCTGATGTAGGTTTAGGCCATTGTTTTGGTCATCACCAGAAATAAAGATGATGAGGACCAGCGCAGGGCAGTGGCAAGAAGAATGGAGAACGGGGGGTCAGATTTGACAAAGGTTTCTTTTCTCCAAGTAAAATGTGGACAACTGAGTGATCAAATGTATGGGGGATATAGGGAACAGGGGAATGAAGCCAGTGTCTTGGGGGCTCAGATATCATTCTGTAAACAGGGTACTCAGGAGAGGGTCAGAGAAGTGGGGACATTGCCATGTTCTGGTTTGGAAGTGCTGAGCCTGACATGATCATGGATCATGAGGGTGGAGATGTCATTGGGTCTGGAGACAGGGGACAGGTCTGGGCTGATAGTTGGGGCCATCAGCATGTAAACTGGGAGCTGGAGCAGGGGGCTGGGGGCAGATCCCTAGGGACAGTGCCAAGGGCAGAATCTGGGGGAGCGCCAACCTCTTGGGGGTGGGGAGGGGCGGGCAGAGCAAGATGCTGCAGGGAGACTGGGAAGGACTGGCCAGGGTGCCAGGGGCAGGATAGCAGGAGACAGTGGGCATTATGAGAGCCAAGGGAAGGGACAATGTCACAATGGAGCTGGCCAGCAATATCTGATGTCACCGAGAGACTAGAACAACAGGCCCCTTAAGCAAGGGGGGAGCGGATTTAGCGTGTGGGGGTACTGGTGACCACAGACAAAGTAGGTCCAGGGAAGGAAGACCAAAGACAAAGGGTGTGGAACTGGAGGGTGAAACCCCCAGGGCTGAACCGGCTTTGACAGGGTTGAGGAGAGGTGGGAGAACCACCGAGGAATCACTGAGCCTCGACAGTGTGCCTGGATCCATGCTAGGAACTTTCTGTGCCTTTTCTTGTTCAGTTCTCACAGCTGGAATTGGTGTTTTCAGTGCCAAGGTACAGATGAGGAAAGAGCTCAGCAGGTTGCACCTCTGCACGCCCCCCTGTCGCTCTGCCCCACTGATTCTAAGAGTAGATGGAGCCCAGCCTCATGTCCAGGATGCTTCCCACAGGCCATGCTCTTCGGCTGACACGGGGCTGCCTCAATGGGCTCCCTGAGCGGTGACCATTCCTGCCAAGCTGCCCGCTCCATGGGCTGCGTGTGCCTCCTGAGTGTAATAACTGCAGCGAGGAATGCCCACGTGCCCACCCGCAGGCCAAGCAGGTCCCCAGAGCTGCAGATTCTGCATAAGAATGCCCAGAGGTGATCAAGTGACACAGCTGCAGGAATTCCAAACGTGCACCCAGAGGAGCTGCTGGCTGGCTGGGGCTCTGGCTCTAAGTGAATTTCTTTGCAGAAATGCAGATGTACTGCTGGTCCCTTATAAACATTCAGGAAGCAGAACAGGGAATCCCATAGGCCACACTTCTGCCTGTGTTCCTTTGACTGTGGGATGGAAAACAGGGCGGTAAAAGTCACTTCCTTCTCCTCACGACGGTCTCTCTGCCACGGTGCAGGTGGCTGGCGCCTGCCTGGGTCACAGCTCCTAAATGTCACATTAGCAGACTCTGCTGGGAGCTCCAGCATCCCTGCTCTGGCCTTTTGAAGTCTTCAGCCCCAATCAGCTCCTGCTGCTCTAAGGAGGAAGCCCTGATTTATTTATCTGGTGTGGGGAGGCAGCTCATGAAATATGCAGGCTGATTGGAACAAATCACCAGGAGCCAAGAAGTGATGTGGCTGGCACCCCACCGCACCCCCAGCTGCACAGCCTGCCCCTCTGACTCACACACCCTGATGTACTGTCCCATGGCACCAAGTGAAGTTGCTGGCCGGCTGGGGCTCACATACTCGGCTTCCCAGGACAGCCATAGTCACCAGAATCTCTCCCTGGGGTGCTGCTTGGGGACATACAGGGGCTTCCCATGTTCTTGCATGTAAGGTTCATGGCAAACCATGAGTTGGGCATGATTTGCCCCCAGCTGCGGATGAGGGAGGAGACTCAAGAAGTTAAGTGAACACTCAGGGCCACGTGCTGGACAGTGACCAAGTGGGAGCCTAAAGTTGGCTCCCCTAGCTCTGAATTCAGACTGCCCATGCTGAGCAGAGCTGCTGGTCACTCAGCCCACATTTCTGGAGTGCCTACTGCATGCCAGCCCCAGCCCCAGCCCCAGCCCCAGCCCCAGCCCCAGCCCCAAGTATTTCCTCATAAAGGATCCCTCAAAAGCAGCAGCATGGGTGATGGAAGAGGTCTATTCTCATCCTTGACCAAGGTGGTCTTGGACATCTTGGCGACGTCCCTGTAGCATAAGGGACGCTTATGCTAAATCCCTTAACTTTTCATTCATTCATTCATTCATTCATTCATTCATTCATTCATTCAACAAACATTGACTGGGTGCCTATTATGTGCCAGGCTCCGGGCTGGAGATACAAAGATAAAAAAAAATCATAATCTCCACCGTTAGTTTAGGGACTACAGCCTCACCCAGCCCTACAAGGGAGGTAAAATTACTCTCATTTGCAGATAATATTTCCCTCTGGCCTGCACTTTGTTAGCAGGTGGCTGTAGCTGTAAAATGGGAACTTTCAAAGTGGCCATGAGGTTTAAAGAAGAGAATACAGGCAGTTTCTGGCTTGAAGTCTAACTCACAGTAAGTGTTTGGTAAATAGTAGTCTGCCTCATGATAAAAGTAACTGAGCTATTTGCCAGGTCCCCAAACACTCCCTAGGTTCTCTTACTGCCATGGTTCCCCATAATGGTCCTGCTGCTTGGAAGGTGGTTTACCCCTCCTGTATCAACATGGCCCAACCCTACACCCACCTACTTCTTCCAGAAAGCCTTCCCTGAGTACTGTTCCTCCCCACAGCACCTCAGTTGCTGTGGGCTTAGGGCATGGATGTCAGCCCCCCGGTGTTGGAAGCATGCCCTAGGTGTGCCCTGGCCTTATGATTCCTGTCAGCCAGTTAGTCCCTGAGTGGAACTTGAAGCCTTGCATCTGGTGTCCCCAGGCAGCATAGAGTCTCATCCGCCATCCTCTACCCAGGGCCTCTCCCGGGTCTGCAGGTAGAAGGATGGTGCCATCTCTGCACTCCTCCATCCACCTGTGGCCCAGCTGGTGGTGACCACGATAGGCACCCAGTACTCTCAATTTTTAACTCTTGGCCTCCTTGTCAACTCCATTGTGCAAGCAATGTTAACCACCCAATGGATGCCAATTGGGCCTTGTGGACTGTGGACTAGGGGACAGGCCAGAAAGATCCAGCAGGGGGTGGGGGTGCAGGAAGGAATCGAGCAGAGGGCTGCAGGGTTGAGTCTGTCACTTGCTGGACTCCCTGCCCCGTAACTCTGCTGCAGCTTGCCGCTGACTTATTATGTAACTCTGGACAGACCACCTTTTTCTCTGAGCCTCAATTTCTCCATCTGCAAATGACACGGCAGGGCTTCCAGTGGTTCTCAGCCCTGGCCGGGCAACAGCATCACCTGGAAAGTGCTGGAAAATACCTATGTCAGAGTCCTCATATGGACCGATTATACAAGAACCTCTGAGGGGATGAGTGGTGGGTTCTGGGCAGCAGTATTTTTAAAAGCCCCCTAACGCTGATCCTTACTGCACAGCCAGACTTGAGAACCCCTAGATTTGACTCAAGATCCTTCGATGCCGATGTTTTCTGTTCGAAGAGGCTAAAAATAGTGTGGAACACAGAGCCCCTCTCCTACAGAACAATGCTGCTTCCTCGCTGTGGGGCAAAGAGAGGTGTTCTCCCTAAAAAGCCCATTCTTTATTTCAGATTTTAGATTTGGATGATACATAAAGGAAATAGGTCCTATTGGTGAAGATTAGGCTGCCAAAAAAAAGCCCAGTCTGAAAATATTCACTGGCTGTGGGCCTGAGAGCATCCATGAGAGACGGCTGGGAAACAGCTTCCGTCAGTGGTCCTGCCTTCTTCTGGAACTGTGACCTCCAGGCGGGGGAGAGTGAGTTATAGGGTCGCCAACCTCCTGTGTTTGCCGGGTGCCCATAGACTGCTACATGGGTTCTACTCCCCTCACCTCTAACTGTCCATTTGTCCTCAATTGGCTCTAGATCTGAATGGAGGGAAGTATATGTGCTCTTTAAAGAACTGTTACAAACATAGGCTCAACGTGTGACCCTGAGGAATAAAACACTGGATGGCCTTGACTCAACGAAAGTAAAAAATAGTATACAATGTCCATTCTAGGCCCTCTTGACAATATCCCAAACTCAGGGATAGGGAAGAGCTCTGGCTGGTAGACAGGACCCTTGGAGCTAGTCTTGGCTTTGCTGTCACCTCAGCGAGGAGCCCCCAGGGAGTGCCGGCCTCTGCCTGGGCTGGATGGGGAGATCTCTGGGGCCTCCACCTCTTGTTCGATGATTCTGCAATTGGTTTGAAAAGCTGTCCCCCAGGTCCTGGCTCTGCCTGGGGGCCACACATCGCATGGACCCTGCTCCTGGTGGTTCATCAGGGGTGGGGACATGGCACTTGCGGGCTTTGATTCTGCTCTTCTCCAGATAGCCAGCCCTTCCTAGAGGTGATTCCCAGCCAGGTCACTGTCTGTGAGCAGGCCCTAGAGGGTGACTCTCCTGTCACTGGGTGAGGAGCCAGGCTGAGCAGCACCTCTCAGCAGCCCCGAGTAGAGACAGACTTGCATGCTTCCTTGGCCTGAATCGTGCACACACTCTTCTCTGTCTTCATAAACAATATGCCACTGCCATGTTTGGAACAAATTAACATCATTGACCTTTGTTTGGAAATTTTTAACAGGCCAGGGGGACACTGGCCAAATGGCTTGGTAATATAATAACTCTACTAAGGACAGATTTGTTTATCGACTTAGGCAAATGAGGCCAGGGACAAAAGCTAAGTATATAGGGGTGCACAGTCCACATGTAAACACAACAGATTATCTGCACCTAGAACAGACCTTTTTTCCTCCTCTTCTTAGCTAACGTTCCACTGGCCCTTCAGAATCCCAAACTCAGGGATAGAAAAGGAAACTCAGATGCCATCTCCTCCATATAGCCTTCCTAATCTCCCAGGTGGAGCCAAGTGCCCCTCTTCTGAACGCCCTTATCACATATCACATGGGACCACTTGAGGTCTGTGCCCCCTGGACCAGGAGCTCTGTGAGGGCAGGGGTCGCATCGTACCCAGCTCAGCACTCCTCTGTGCCCAATCAGGACCTGGGGCATTAAGAAATGACTCTTAAGGGGCAGCCCGGGTGGCTTAGCAGTTTAGCGCCGCCTTCAGCCTAGGGCCTGATCCTGGAGACCCAGGATCGAGTCCCACATCGGGATCCCTGCATGGTGCCTGCTTCTCCCTCTGCTTGTGTCTCTGCCTCTCTCTCTCTAGGTGTATCTCTATGAATAAATAAATAAAATCTTAAAAAAAAAAAAAAAGAAATGACTTAAGAAATTTCAAAAGCCCAAACCATAGAGGGGGAAAAAAGGAATTTACCTACATCAAAATTAAGACCTTCTGTTCATCAAAGACTTTACGTCTATAGACAAGTGACTGAATGGGAGAAGATATCTGCAAAGCCTAAAGGTAAAAGAGGACTTATATTTAGAGTACTTAAAGAACTCCCACAAATCAACAAGAAAATGACAATACCCTCAAAATAAAAGTGGTCAAAGGATCAAAAAATTCAACAACAAATGGCTGAGAAGCACAGGAAGAAATGCCCAAACTTCATTAGTAATCAAAGAAATAATATTTAAAACTACAATATGATATTAATTTATACCTTTAAACTGGAAAAGAATGAGAGAGCCAGGGGCTGGCAAGTGTTGCTGGGAGGAGGGACACAGGAATCCCCATGCTGGTGGCAGTGGAGATAGGTGTGGGCATTGAAAGAGTCATCTGGCAGATCTTAGGCATGTTCAGCATTCACACACTTTCCCATCCAACAGTTCTACTCCTGGACATTTGTCCTAAAGAAATGCCCAGCTAGGTTCCTAAGGGGACATGTACAACGACACCCACTTTTTGTACAGGAGTTGAAGGCGGCCTGGGTATGTGTCACTGGGAGAGTGGATGAGTGAAGCACAATCAGTGAAAGTTATGGCTCATATGTACAGAGGAACACGGAAGCATCTCCAAAAAACAATGTGCTGAATGGGGAGGGGGAAAAAAGAGAAAGAAATAGAAGAGGATGCACAATCCAGTTGCACTGACAAAAATCAAAATACATGCAGACAAAACAGCAGCCCATGTTTTGTAAGGACATACCAACACAATATACGCATTAAACACTTAGAGTGTTTGCCTTTTGCTGCGGGGTGAGAACAAATGCTGGAAATAAGGGCACAAACAAATGAGAGGGGCTTTCCTGGACCAGTGGTAACAGCATCTCATGAAATGAGGAGAGTGAAATGTGTCCTAAGGAAGCAAGGTCGTACTTTCCTGGAGAAATTCTGGCAGGGGTGGGGGGCAAACCTGGGGTTATGGTCATAAGTGCCCAGGAGAGGAGTAGGAAACCCACGGTTGCCAGGGCCCTTCTCTGTGCTAGTCACCGAACTGTTCTTTGCTTCATGTCATGGAATTCTCACCATCCCTCAAGGCTAAGGAAATGACCCCCTTTAATTTTACTATTTTAAACTGAATGCTGAAATGATGGGTTTAGAGAGATTAAGCCACAGCGCTTAGCTAGTAAGGAAGAGGCATGTCTGCTTTGAAGCTCATATACTTCAAAGCTCATATACATGCCAGGAGGGGAGTTCCCCATCACTGGAGGCATTCAAGCAGAGGTAATGCTGCAAAAGAGAGTCAGGGCTCCCTTCAACATGGAAGTCTATCTACGGCTCAATGAAATACAAGGTCTGCTACATAATTCTCGTCTTTCAGGCTACCTTCTTTGGGTTCTCTGAAAGATAAGCCCTGGGTCATGAAGGCTGGGAAGTGTCAGGGTCAGTCTCCCAGCCTCAAAGAGCTCACATTCGCATGTGTCCTTCCTTTCCTGCTGACACTGAAGCCTGCCAGGGTATCCTGCGGTTTAGCAGCCTATGTCTCCACTCTTAATTATATCAAGTTGAGTGGCAGTCCGACAACCTGGCCTTTCCAGACCACCGGCCAGGGGAAGGGAGCTACACAATACAGGACTTGACAGAAGGCAAAGGATATTAAAAACTGGCCTCAAGCATCTCAAACTAGGGTCAAACTAGCTCTGAAAGTTTTCTAGTAGGTTCTGGGAAATAATCTTCCTGTTTTTATAGGCCCTGGCACTCGGCCAGAGAAATTATGAAGCCCCTTGGGGGGAAGGGACTGTATCTTATTCAACTTGGCTTCCCTCAGAGGACTTGGTAAAGCGCCTGGCAGATGCTCAGGAAATGTGCACTGAATAGAACCGTATCTCTTACCCCAAAGACCAAACGGTAATTAATGTCTGCAAACGGGGAGGACAAGCCTACATTTCACCAGGTACCTTCTGAATGACAATTATGCTGTTGGAGTGATGGAAGACCCCATGCCTTCAAATCAGGTGCTGAAACATGACAGTCCGAAGCCGGAGCCCTTTCTGTCGCACAGACGCCGTGTGGAATTCGAGCACATTATCGCTCGCAGAGGCTCTGACAAGCAGGCCTGATGAAGGCAGGGCCGGGGAGTGAGCGAGCACGCAGATGCTCCCAGCCCCCGAAGAACAGCACAAACAAGGCTCTAATCATGGCTTCACTCAACTTCCTTCCCTGCTGCAAATTCTGAACCCTGTTTAGACTTCGGCAGGAACATGGATTCTTTCTTCTTTTGAGGGAAAAAAGAAGCCAATTCCCTGGTATTCATGCTCATGTCCACGTGATGCAAATCAGCGATGCCTTGGGGTGGTGGGGGGTAGGGGGCAGGCAACTGAACGGGAGTCGAAGGGGTTCGGGCCTTGGCCCCACTGCACCCATGGTGTGTAGCCAACAGGACGCTAATGCCTGCTTCTGACCACGTGGGCATCTCTCAGAATAGCGCCCAAGACAAGAGTGTGAGGGCGTGGAATTGATTTGGGAGGTGGTCCTAGAGCACACTGAAGAGCTGTGGGGAGGGGAGGCAGAGGAGGGAAGGGAGCCAGTAGGGGGGCATTAATGGGCAAGTTTTTCTTTCTTTCTTTCTTTCTTTCTTTCTTTCTTTCTTTCTTTCTTTCTTTCTTTCTTTCTTTCTTTCTCTTTCTTTCTTTCTTTCTTTCTTTCTTTTTTCTTCTTTCTTTCTTTCTTTCTTTCTTTCTTTCTTTCTTTCTTTCTTTCTTCTTTCCTTTCTTTTCAATTTTTTAAGATTTTATTTATTTATTCATGAGAGACACACAGAGAGAGGCAGAGACATAGGCAGAGGGAGAAGCAGGCTTCCTGCGGGGTCCTCCCAGGACCTTGAGATCACAACCTGAGCCAAAGGCAGACACTCAATCACTGAGCCACCCACCTGCTCCAATGAGCAGGTTTCTGAGTGGGCAACTGAGGCACAACCCCACTGAGGACCCCCTGGAGACGGAGTACAGCATAACTTGCAGTTGCCACACCCAAGAGGAAGGATGGGTGGCTTATCCTCTGCTTCTCTCTCCTCCCTGGCACCAGGCTATTCCTGGAAGCACCCATTCCCCGGACATCTGGCCTACTCCTTGCACAGGGTAAGGGGTGCAGGTGCTTTTACTGAGGCATTTGTTCTAGACTTGTGGGATGCTCAGGGAATATGGATGTATCACTGACAGCATCTGCCGCCTACCATCTACCATTGTCCTGCTGGGAGCTAAAAGCTTTGGGAACCCTTGAAAACAAAGTAAACAGAGGGAAGCTGAGAGTGAGGAAGATCATTTTTAGGGATCTGAAGAGCCCTCCCTGGATCAAAAATGCCCCCGTCTCAAGAGGGGCCATGGGGCTAACCATGGTACATTATTTTAGAACAGATCTGTTTATCCAGCACTCCTAAGTTTACTAACTAGGTAGTTTCTCCAGCCTGAAACAACGAGCACCATCTTGAATTAGCTTCAGCTTCCACTGTCAAGGCTCACTGCTGGTTGCCAGACAAGTCACCGGAAACCTTAAGTAAATGAAGATGTTCTTAAATTTCTACAAGTCCTCTCACCAACAAATCCAGTAAGCGTTACCAAGAGACAGCCAGGAGCCAGGCATCACAGCAATAATGTGACGAGCTTCCCAGCACTTGAGAGTCTATAGAGCAAAATCTCATTTGGCCCCTTCCTCAGCCCTGGGGGTTGGGCAGGGCTGGCATTCATGCCATCCTCATTTTCCAGAGGATTAAACCGAGGCTTAGGGAGACGAAGTGACTTGCCCAAGGTTACACTGTTCCTAGGTTTCAAAGCAAGGATTTGAACCCAGGTCTTTGGCCTCCAGATTAATTCAATAAACTTGTACTGGAGGCCCTGAGTGCCAGGCATTTGAGCTACCCTACAGCCTTGGAATCAAAAAGTGCAGGACCATGGCTTCTTGGCTTCCCTTTTAGCCCTCTTCTCAAAACTGCCTCCCATTTCTAACTCATTTGCGTTTCAGTTTTGCAAAGGAATTAACAGAGCCTCCTACAAAATGATTCCTTTACGGTAGATAAAAGAGTTCCGAAGGCCCCAGGAACTAGGCTTGGAAACAGCATCTTGTGAGGTCTTCAGAGGAAGGGTGGGAGGGGCCAGCATTGAGATCAGGTTAGTGAGCTCTGAGACAGCCTGGGTGTGAGTCTTGAAGCAGCCCCTGCAAGGGGAGCCCCCCTTTGGGGTTGACTGTCTGTGAGCCAGCTCTGCTGTGAGCCCTGCTGTTCTCTGTGCCCTCTAAAGAGAGGGCAGGAGGTGAGGGAGAGAGAAGCAGACTGAGAGAGATGGTGTGAAGGACACAGCAGAAAACAACATGGTGGTTCTATTTAGAGGCTTTCTGAAAGGCCAGTGGCACGAGGCAATTCTCAGGGTCAGTCCTAGGAAGTCCCCGGAAAAGAGAGTCTGGACCAGCCCATAGAAGGGAAGGTATGATGAGTCAGGGCCTCAGGGCAAGTCCCTTCCCCTGGTTGGGCCTCAGTTTCCTCTCTGTGAAATGAAATGATAACCACGCACCCTCCCAGGCCAGTGGTCAGCCTATTCAATAATTCAAAGCCGCTCCATCTTGGCAGACGATGCACCTCTGAGACCCTTTACATTTGGAAAAATAACTCTTGTGCTGACATGAACATGCCCTCAGCATTCCAGTGGCTCATCTCAGTCCCCAAAATAACACAGAAGCCCTCTGTCGACAGGATCAATGTTTGATTTAAAAACATATAAAGGGGAGTACATGCTGGCCCAGCTCTGATGTGCCCTAAAAATGGGGCACTATTGTGGTGAAGGGAAAACACTCAGATGCAGGTGTGCATAGGAGTCCAAGGAAGAAGCTGAGGTCCAGTCTCAGCTCTGCCACTAACCATCTTGTGTCCCTGGGGAGAACACCTCCCTGCCCTGGGCCCCACTTTCCCATTTATACCAGGAGATAATGGAATGGGATCATCTCTAAGACCCTGCCCCATCTGACATCCTATATATGGCTAAGTGTGGGGAGAAGCTATAAAGGGCAGGCAGACATAAAGGCACCTGGGGGGTTTCAACACACCAATAAAATCTGGATTTGCCTCAGACAAGTGTCACAGTGCTAACCATAATTGCTACTGCTTGCTGAGCAAGAAATATATGCATGTATTGCTCTGAGTTATCTCATTGAGTTCTTCCCACGTTCCAAGAAGGTATGCAGGATTATTTTCCTATTTTACAGATGAGGACTTCACACTGGTGAAGTTACTTGCCTAATGTGCTATGTTGACTTGAGTTAAGGGGGGTCAGACCCCGGCCCTCCCTCCCCCCTCCGAACTACCATTTGCTCCATTGCTTTCCTTATAAATCTCTAAAACCAGTCCCTGGAGCTGGTGTCTAATCCTAACATTAAAAACAAAAAACAAAACAAAAAAAAAAGGGCAATAAAATTGGCACGCACTTGTAGCTGTGATCGGCCAATCAATATTTTATAAAATATTCTCCTAGAATGATATAATTTGAGAACTGGAAATGTGACAAGAGAATTTAGTTACAATCACTCAAAAGAAAAAAAAAGTCAGTATCTTTGCCAAGATGCTTACTTGGTTCAACCAATGAAGAAGCAAAACTTAACAAATGGGAAAATAATTACATTTGCCGAAAATTACATCTTTTGTGCATGCCAGAGAGCTGACATGCGTTTCAATTACCTGCCACGGGAAGACGAATGGGTAAATCTACAAGATTGCATTACGGAGCCACAGTACCGAACACCTCTCCTCATTGATCTAAATCCGGTGGGATTTGTCTGAATGAACCCGAATAACTTGATTTCATTTCTTGCCTTCGCCTGGATGACTTTGGGATCTGACGCAGAAGGCACTGCTCTTGTTTCTGGATTTTCTAGAAATATCCGGAGGCCAAAAACACTGCAGTGAAGAATGGCACATCTAGTGGTTTCGGCTAACAACCCTGCTGATCTCTGTACTGGGCTACAAGGGGGTGCCTACCTGGGAAGAAAGCCCCCTCTCCTCACAGATGCCCTGTGGGCTCTGACAAGCCCCTGTCCTCCTCTATTTCCACCTGGTCACTTGAGGAACCTACTGGAAGGTAGGTTCCTGAGCCCCTTCCTTCCAACGTGGATAACAGAAAAGCCCGACAAGTGACCTGGTTTCTTAAAAAAATTAAGGACCCGTTACAAGCACGTGGGAGATAATTATGGGTTAAAAGAAATTAAAGAGGAATATCAACCAGCCATTGTGTGGATTCTCCCACAAATTGTAAAGACATGTTGGAGATAATCAAAGGATCAAAGTGAAAGGATATTAAGCATCATTGTTAAACGCTTAGGTGGGGTAATAGTATCATGATTATGTTTTGAAAAGTCCTTATCTAGTAGGAATGCATACTGCAGTATTTATAGATTGAAATGAGATAATGTCTGGGAGCTGTTTTAAACATTACAGAAAAAAAAAAAGAGTTCAGCGGGTGAGTAAAGATAAAGCAAGATTGGCAAAATGTTGATGGTTGAAGCCAGGTGATGGGTACATGGGGCTTATTATGTGATTCCTCTCAACTTGAGGGTCTGTTTGAAAATTTCTATAATCAAACACAAAAGCAATGCAAGCTTTCTCAGAATGTTGGAAGGGACTGAACCCCCTCCCTGTACTTCCATGAGCCTCTGAGAGTCATGTGGGGAGACCGGATAGCCTGAGACGTCATGTGGTTGACAAAAATATTCTATATAAGTTGAAACTAATGTTTCACAGAGAAGTGTTTTCTATTGACTCTGCTTTCTCTTATCTGGAACATCACACTTTCATTTCTTTTGATGTATTTTATTGCAGAAACACAACATCCCCAAATGCAGAATTCATCAAGTACAAAGAATAAGCATCAGAAAGCCTACCTTGAAATTGAGTAAATTTAATGGTCCCCATTCTCTCCCCATTCCGGAACACAACTTGACCCTAAAAACAAAATGAAACAAACAAGAACAAAAGAGAAATGCCATGTTAGCTTAAACACTCCTGATCTCAAATGAAATTCATTAATTGTACACTATGATATTAGTATTGGAAAAAAAATAGGTCCCTGTGGGGCTGCAGATGCAAAATTAAACTAGCTGTTTTAAAGCTGGTTGTGACTATTTGGCTCATCTGAGGAATGAATAAGGAAATCAATAAGGGAATGAACACAGGTGAATTAAAGCTGAGATGTGCATCATCATTATCATCATGATTATCCACAAAATCCACCAATGTGTCCTGTGCTATCCTGGGTCAAGGTCTTCCATGGTGCTGGAGGGATGGAGGCAGAGATGAGGCCCACAGAGCCTGGCCCTGACTCTGCTCTTGGGTCCTACCCATTAAGATGTGTGGCTCTGCTGAGGCTGTTTGGTGTGAGGACCAGAAGGGGACTGGAGGTCAGTTAGGATTTCTTATTACAGGCAGAGAATGTTTTGGTAAGTTCTTCCTGAGTGGTGACATCAGCTGCAATTATAAATGGGCTATGGGGCAGCACAAAATGAAGCTTCTTGAGCCAGTGAGACCTGCCTAGTGTCACAGGCAGCTGAGCATCCCTCATTAAGGACCCCGGGGGCTACAAACAGTATCATCTGCTGCATCTGCCTTGCTGGCTGATCCTGGGCTTCCATATGCTGGGTTAAATAAATCGGGAACATAAAAAGGGGGTGTGGTCTCTCCTGGCTAATACAGGACCCATAGACATTCTAAAACCATATAAAGAAATAGACACATTGTATCAATGAATCTTTTTGGCAAGCTTGAGTGGAAAGGGGGATGATCCTCATTTTACAGATCAAGAAACTGAGACCAAGAGAGGTGATGTGCTCTATACTAGGTCACTGCAAACGAGGCTGCTGGGAGCCAAATCCGAGTTTGATTTTAATGCTCATGCCATTTCACTGCAGCCTGTTGCTCCTCATCCAGAAATAAATTCCTTCCTCTCATTCCATTAATGTGCAATTAGGAAAAGCAATGGTCTTAAAGGGACACTGCTTTACCCTCACTATGCTCTTGCATCATCAGGTCATGGCACAGACGATACTTTGGATCCCACTCAATTCTCAGGACAAAGCGCCAGGAGGTATCTTCCCTTGGTGGAAACCCAAAGTCTGAGGCCCTGTGGTTTTTCGAACAAATCGAATCACTCAACCTGTTCTCAGAATGAGAAACACCTCCTAAGGCCACTTTGACACCTTTTTGAAATCCTGTAGACAGCTGCAAGTGGTATTGGTTAGAAACTAATGCCCACCGAATTCCATATTCAGGTGACGGCAAGCAATTCCCGGGAGTGTGAAAACACTTCAGCGTAAGGTGAGATGGGAGCTGTGATTTTATTTCTAGGGATGATTGAAAAACACGGAACATCTTCTGAAATGCTCACTTTTATGCAAATAGAGCACTTTGCTGGGAAAGATGCAGACATGGTGGACAAGGAGGGCATTTCCTGGTTTGATTTCTTGGAGATCTAATTTGCCCATCCCCTCCAAGCTCTGAAGAACTCCAAAGATTTCTAGATATAAAACGGGGACAAGTTCTGCAGAATATTTATTAAATTATAAAGTTTATGAAATGGTCTTCGAAGCTGGATGGAATGACACTGGATTGGAGTATGAGGTGGGGAATGAGATCCTCTCTTTACTTTGTAAACAAAACAAATTAGTCCATCTTTAAAGTAAGAGCTGTCACATTTTATTTTCCTCACAATAACTATTTTTATTAACAGCAGCTCCTTAGTCTCTCAGGTAATGCAGTGGAAGGAGGCCAGAGTCTGAGTATCACAAACCTGGCTTCAGTGCTCCCTTGGGCAAATTCCCACGCACCTGAGTTATGGACCTCACGCAGCTCCTGACCTACAGCGGGCACTCAGTAAATGGCAGTAGTAATTTTTATTTTAAAAAAATCTAATAGGGCAGCCCGGGTGGCTCAACGGTTTAGCACCGCCTTCAGCCCAGGGCCTGATCCTGGAGTCCTGGGATCGAGTCCCACATCGGGCTCCCTGCATGGAGCCTGCTTCTCCCTCTGCCTGTGTCTCTGCCTCTCTCTCTCTCTCTCTCTCTCTCTCTCTTTCTCTCTCTCTCTCTCTGTCTCATGAATAAATAAAAAAAAATCTTAAAAAAAAATCTAATAGCAGAGAACTGAAATAAAAAAGATTTTAAGCACCAGGAAGCTTTCCAACCCTTGGGAAGAGATTTTCCGTATCACATGGTTTCATCGGGCATAGGGATAAACTGTTGGGTCCTTGCCCATGGCGTCCTCACCTCTCAGAGACATCAGCCCCCAAGTGACTGAGTTCTCAAACCAAATGAGCCGCCACTGCTTCACTGGTGGAGCCTGGTGAGGGGGCAGGCAGGTGGACAGGGCCAGGTCACACCCCCATGACAGGGCTCTGGAGGTGATTTTAAGTGCAGGGAAGAGCCCCGGGGAAGGGGGAGAAGGTTGAGCAAAGCAGTACTATGATCTGATATAAGATTCGAGAAGATGGCTCTGGGTACTGGATGGAGAAGGGATGATAGAGTGGAAACAAAGACCCAGAGAACCTGGGGGCTTTGGCAGCCGTAATGCTGGTGTGAGGGGGCAGCGGCTCAGGCAAGGGTGGTGGCTGGATTCTCTCTCTTGCCAGCTCAGATGGCACCACCAAGGTGGCTGGGCACTGTGGCCTGGACAATAGTGGGCTTCCACCCTACCCCCGCCCTTCATCTGCTGGACACTGCAGTGAGCTGCCCCAGTGCCCCCTTCGGACAGAGGCACTCACCTTCCCCAGCCGCCAAGGTGCCTGGCACCCAAATGGAGCTGTGCCAGTGATGGTTATGCCCCCTCCCTGGGGGCAGCCGATATCCAATAGTCGCAAAGGGACATTGCCTCAATTCAGGACAAACATGAAGGGCCATGGGATCCAGAGGTCTCCGTGGGATGACTGAGGCCAGGGTTATAGCTGCATTACTTCACTTGTCCCTTGGCCACATCCCGCGTCCCTCCCTCCCTCCCAGGTTTTATTCCTGAGAGCCCTCCCTGACAGATTTCCTGTCTGCAAATCTTTGTCTCAGAATGTTTCCTGGGCAACCCCACCTAAGACCCTGCCATCAAAGATCACTGGCACTATGCCGTCCTTGCAACCTGAAGGAGCCTGCGTGAGAAGGTGGTGGGAACAGAGCCAACGGATCCCAAGTGTCGCCCAGGCTTCAGCCTCACTGTGGCCTGGCATTTCAGCCAGGGAAGCGGGCTGGCTTGGCTTTCTTAAACCCCAGCTTGAGCGGGGATTTGTCTTGCTCCTCTCCCCACACACGTATTCTTTATGTATACAGGGTGCTCCTTAAGCTCTTCCGTGTGCGATCCCAGGGCTGAGGATCATCATGTGCACCCGAGACCCATCCAAAGGAGGCGCCAAATTCTGAAGCTGGAGTCTGGTAGCTCTGGCTGGCGTGGTGGCCGAGTTCTGTCTGCGGGCTCACAGTCCACACCCGCTCTTCTCCACACTCCTCTGTGTTGCAGGGCCCAAAGTCCAGAAACCACATTTCCCACCATCCCCTGCCAGCTGGTTTCCATTTAGGTTCTGCTAATGAGAAGCATTCATGGGAGATTAGAAAGTACGCATAAGGGAAAAGCTATTTTTTTTTTTTTCTGCTTTGGCTGTAGCAGCAGGAGTTCTGAGTGCCTGCAGGTGTCCATGGGCTCAGCAGGCCCCCCACTGTCAGCGTGGGGGGCTCTGAGCTGACTGCTCGGTGGCCAGTGGTGGGGTCCCCCCAGCAGCAGGATCAGCAGTGGCAGGAGCCTTACAGGCCAGTGTCCTTGGGTCCCCATTATTTTATTTGCATTCCTAATCTGCTCTGGGGTCATTCTTGTAAAGTCCTCGGAAGTTAGAATCCATTATCCATCAGCATGCTGTCTAGAAGACAGAAATCACTTCATGCATTTCAGAGGCAGCGGCGACACCATTTCCTTTTTTGTTCCTGCAGCCCAAGGGGCTTGGTTGTTTCTGTAAATACTCATCTCCCGTGATAGCACCTTCCTCTATTGCTCCTCCGCCCTTTTCCCCAACGTTGTAACCAGTTCCCTGTATTAAAGCTCCTTCTGAAATGCCTGAAGTGGTTTCTGTTTTCTTGACGGCATGCTGATTGATAATGGATTCTAACTTCTGAGGAGTTTATAAAGAATGACCACGGAGCAGATCTGGAATGCAAATAAAATAATGGAAGTAAAGCTGCCAAGTGGATAATTTATAAGGAACTTTTTTTTTTCCCCCTGAAAAGAGATGTTGCTAATGTCAAAGAAGGCAGTCTGTTTCATAAAAGGCGATCCAAACAAACAGCTCAGGCTGAATCAGGAGCAATAAACCTGTGTTTCTTTGTCGAAGAAATCTTCAGAATGCACAGGAAAATACACGGAAAAAACATACGCTTCAGCATTCACCAGTCAAGAGCCAACACGGCCCCCGGCCTGACCCCACATCGTCATGGAGTGCTTCTGAGTGTCAATTCTCCTCTTTGAAAAATAGGAAGTGCGGTACCTACTTGTCAGGATGGTTTGTGAGAATTAAAGAAGGTATTTGTGAAGAAGGCATAACCCAGAGCTGCCTTGGACAAAGGGTAACTCATAATTCCTCCAGGTAATCCTGGTTAGCAGCATTTCACCTGGCGTCAGCTCAGAATCCCCAGGAAAATCAGTGGAGAGTGAGATGTTCACTTAGGATTCCAGCAGCCTACTCTTAGAAAAATTGTTTCCATTATTCATCTTTAATGTTTCACTACTAAGTAGCAGTATGATGTATTCCAATAGCAGTTTATGAATTGTATGGGTGAAGCCCTACTTGGAACTTTTTTTTTTTTTTTTTTTTTTTTTGGCTCTTTCAATTTCACAGAGGAGGACAGGAATGGATGCCTTAGTCCCAAACATGATCTGATTTCAGGCTAGAGCTGGAGGCTGGACCAAATGAAGACTTGCTCATTTCAGCCTGATTGGAAGGAATCCTGGGCCCACTGAGGGACACAGTGTCTTAGATCATGGCACATTTAGGGAAGGATTTCCGTCTTTAATATGACCGCAAGTGCACAGTTGTCTTTGGCAGTCGTCTTTGTCTCTGGAAGGTGTGAGCATGCATGCTCATCTGTGTGTTTGGTTTGTGCTGTAGGGAAACAAGATCTACCCTGACATGTTACACAGGCAGGGAAATCTCTCAGGAGATGGAAGTTGAAGGGTGACAGGAGCCCTTGGTCGGCACGCTGCTATCTATGTAGATGATCCAAGCCCACCTTGGACTGTTCTGCTACCAGCCCTCCGAACAGCACAAGGCTGGTCTCAAATAAATAATGAGGACTTGGAGAAAACACTGGGGTTTGAATGCTGGTTAGATTTTTCCATCAAGGGTAGAGACCCTCATTATGTTGGCTATAAGAAGAAGAAGAAGAAGAAGAAGAAGAAGAAGAAGAAGAAGAAGAAGCAGCCTTCTGTTTTCCAAGGGAGGGCAAGACGTAAAAGAGAAATATCAAACAATTGTGTATGTCTACCCACATGTTCTACAAAAGTGAAAAATATTTTTTCTGCCTGTGCCTTAGGCTAAATTAAGTCATATTTTGCACACTACTTAAAATATTTTCTTACATGAAAATGCTTTTGATAGGCCTAAGTCTGGAGAAAATTTTGATGTATCCATTGAGTTTGGAGCAGTGGGTTTGCAGCAAATTAAGAGGAGGGAGGATGGAAGGTGTGGCAAGCCCCAATGCCACCCTTCTATTAGTGCGTAGTAAATGGAGAGGCATCTTTCTGAGAGACTGTGATCAGATGGCCTAAAGGGTTCCAATGGTCACCAGCCACAAAGCAGAGTGGTGGCCTAAGGCAGGGCTGGATGCAACGGAGGGGAGAGATGAAGAGAAGATGGTGGGGTGGATGGGCCAAGAGAGGTGGATCAACTCCTCTTTCCTTCTAGTCGTAATACAAGAGTCAGCCTTGTTTAGAACAGCAAAATCTCAGAAATGAATGATAGGTCCATAAAGTAGGGCAAGAGCCATGTAAAATAGACATGTGATGAAACATGATACATGCATTCAACCAACCAGCCCTGTTGAGCACCTAACATGTGTTGGGCACATCCTGGGCAGGCACCAGATAAAGGGTGAGCAAAGTCAACATGGTCCTAGATTGCACGGAGCTTGTAGTCTGGTGGGAGATGCAGACATAAATACATAACTACAACCTATAATATGTGATATGAAGGAAAAGAACAGAGTGCTACGAGAGTGAACTATGACAAAAACCTAATGTAGACTATAAGTAAGAAGGGCTTTTCTAAGGAGGTGTAATTTGCACCGAGATCTGAGTTAGCTAAGAGTGTGGGAGAGAGGGTCCTGGGAAGAGGGATTGCACTGTGCAAAGTTTCCCAGGCAGGAGAGAGATTGGGAAGCCAGAGAGCGAAAGATCCCAGTGGAGCTGAAAGAGGTCACTAGGGAGGAAATGAGCATGGAATGTGATTGGTAAGGTGCACATGTGCAAGCTCATGTTGAACCTTACAGGCCGTATCAAGGATGCTGCACTTAATTCTGAGTGCAAAGGAAGCCACTGAAGGGTTTTAAACAAGGGGTGACTTAAACTTAATCATACACACTTGAGCATTCTATTACAAAAATTACAAAAGATTGAACAAAGTGATTTCTGATTGTGCCAGATGCTGGCTGGTGGGTTACCAAATCCATTTCCCTCTCCTCTGGAGCACATGTTTCCAGCCACCTTTATAGGTTGGGTGTGGCCATGTGACAACTCCAGCCAATGGAATGTAGGTAGAAGTCCCACAAGACCCTTCCTGCTCCTTCACTTCCCCCATCTGCCAACTAGATTCATAGGGTCTTTCAGTGAACTCTGAGGCACAAGGCACAGATATGGAAGAGTCTGGGTCCATGAGTCATCGTGAGGAAAGAATTTCTACCAACCAGACACATTTCACTTTGGACTCTGCACATGGGAAACATCAATTATTACTGTGTTGACCCACTAAGACTCTGAGATGTCTTTGTTACATCGGCTAGTGTTACTTATCCTAACTGATACCATAAGTAGAGAAGGGCAAAAATAATATTTACAGTACACTCACAATTATGCAAAAATCACTCCCACAAATAAAAATGTTAAAGCTGGTTGGTTTTTAGGTTGTGTGATTATGGCTTTTTCTTCTTTTTATCCTATCAATATTTTCCAATATCTTATAATGAGTATGTATTATTTTCCTAACAGAGAAACTTTATTAAAAACTTTTTTTGAAAAGATGTTATAAGAAGGCATTTTTTTTAACAAGCAAAAATAGCAACATCATCACCAACAAAATAATACTCCCTCTTGGAATAGATTAATTTTTACTGACAGCTTCGAGTTTTCGTGAGTAAGAGCCAGAGATCTGTGCAAGCATAAGCACATTTCCCCCTCCACTTAGAAGAATGGAAAGAGCCATGAGCAAGGGGTCTTCTGAACACATAGATGCAAGCTGTGCTTTGCTGTTTTCTAGGAAGGGTACCTGGGATGAATCCTTTCTCAACTCTGTTCTCTGGTTTTCCACTGCAGAACTCTCAGAGATGACACCCTTCAAGTTAATTTTAGCTCTGCTGAAATATTTTTGTACATTATCTGAGATTTTTTTTTTCCTGGGGTTGTTCTTCACTAATCAATTCTCAACAGCAACCCCAATGCAGTGCACCGTGTGTTACCATTATGTCTGGTTTACAGATGAGGCAACAAAGGCAGTGAAAGAAGAAATTTGCCTGGGGTCATGTGACTAGTGGGCAGAACCGGGATTCATCCCAGATGCGTCTGACTTCAACCTTCTGTTTCTAACCACATGCCACCCTGCCTTCTTGTGCAAGAACCACTCACTGATGGGAGAATGAGCTCTTTGAAGGGGATCAGAGTGAGACCCAAACAGCCTTGGTGGAGGGGGGGAGCAGGGGTAGAGTAGGAGGTAGGTGGAGGAGGAAGGAAGGTAGCTAGTCAGGGATGTGCTGATAAATGTTTAACAATGGGCTCTTTGGGTAGGAGGGGAAAGGACCCTGGGGGGCAGTGTTTGAGAATTTCCATATTGTAATACTCCCACCAAGGCAGATTTCCAGCTATCTACCATTTAACACCTGGCTCATCAATTCTTGATCATTTTACAAGTAGCTCTTGGCTCTCTTGGGAGCTTGTAGGATCTGGCTCCAGTATATTGGTGGCCAAGCCAGTCCTCTTGGGCTTCCATAGTAAAAAAATGCGAGGAAGAATGCAAAATACTTAGTTTTCACCTGCACAAGGGTTGGGTGAGACTCTCTTCTGAGAAATGGGGAAAGGGACTTCATATCAGAGAGGGAAGAGCTGGCAAGAAGGGGCTTGTGCTGGTTGCCTAATATTGTCTCAGCTCTCAAAACTGTACTGCTCCACTCTGCTCTGAACCAAGAGAGATGAGGAGCCCAAGGCAGAGGAGGTGGTTATCATGAAGATCCAAAGGTTATCACAGGTTGGGAGATCCAGACACCTCTGCAAGCTATTGGTACTGGGGTCTGTGTCCCCTGGGCTGAATCATGTTTGCTAAGACCATTTCTGCACAATTAAGCCAGAAAGAGTTTTGCACTTAGAGTGGGAGGTTTGGGGCTCTAGCTCTAGTCTTGTCACAAACACCTGTGTGCTCCTAATTATGTTCCTTCCTCTCTCTGGGTCTCAGTTTCCTCACAGAAAATGAAGGAGCAGTTGCCATATGCCGTGTTTGTTGAGTGCTCACTCTGGGACAGGCCATGTTTATGCTAGACCCTGGGGAAATGCATGATTAAGCCAAACTCCTAGTCTTCTAGAAGCTCCCAGTCTAATGAAGGTGACAGGCAAAAAAAGAAGTAGTTACAAGGCAGTGTGACAGGTGATAGGAGGGGGTGGGCATAGAGGTATGAGCACATAAGGAAGAGCACTCTCTCAAGGAAGGGCTTGGAGGGAACAGGAAAGAATGAGTGTCAGTTAGCTAGGCAAAGAAGATGAGAGGAATGTTCCAAATAGAGGGAAAAGCACATGCAAAGGCCTAAAGGCAAAAAGAGAGCTTGGCTCTATGAAGAGCCAGAAGGAAAGGCAAGGTGGCTGGTGAGTGATATGCAAGTGGTAAGGATGTTGGTGGAGGCAAGGAAGGCAAGAATCGTATCAGGTAGCTTTGGACCTCATGTTGCAAGTAGGGGCCACAGAAGGGGAGGAGGTAACATGTCCGATGTCCTCTTTAAAAAGAAGGAAATCGGGATCCCTGGGTGGCGCAGCGGTTTAGCGCCTGCCTCTGGCCCAGGGCGCAATCCTGGAGACCCGGGATCGAATCCCATGTCGGGCTCCCGGTGCATGGAGCCTGCTTCTCCCTCTGCCTGTGTCTCTGCCTCTCTCTCTCTCTGTGTGTGTGACTATCATAAATAAATAAAAATAAAAAATAAAAAGAAGGAAATCCTGTCATTTGTGACAACATGGATAGACCTGGAGGTCATCATGCTTGGTGAAATAAGGACACAGAGAGACAAATACTGCCTGGCATCACTTATGTGTGTAGAATCTACAATAGTCAAACTCACAGAAGCAGAGAGGAGAATGGGGATTGCCAGGAGCTGGAGGGAGAGAGAAATGGGGAGATGTTGGTCAAAGGGTATAAACTTTCAGTTACACAGCATGAATAAGCTCTGGGGGAGCTAATGTACAGCATGGAGGCTCTAGGTAACAATACTGTACTGTCAACTTGCAAAGCGTTAAGAGGGTGGATCTTAAGTGTTCTCACTACAAGAAAGCAAGAAAGAGAGAAAGAGAAAATGAGAAAATGAAAACTGTGTGAGGTGATGGCTATGTTAATTAGCTTGATGGTTGCGACCATTTCACAATAAATATGTATATCAAATCATCAAGGAGTATCCCTTAAATACATATAAATCCTATTTATCAAGTATGCCTCAATAAAGCTGAATAAAAAAGCTATTCTGGTGCTGTACCTTCATTAGACTGGAAAATGGGTGGGCATGAGGGGAGACTGAGTGCAAGGAGGCCAGTTGGAAGCTACTGTGGAATCCAAGTGAGAGAGGAGGATGACATGCCCGGAGAGGAGTCCATAATTCACAGGATGGGAAGGAGGTGAAATCCACAGGGCTTAGAGATGCTCCATTTGAGAGCTGTGGAAGGTGGAGAAGTAAAGAATGGCTTTCTGCTTTGGCAGACAGATGGTGGTGCCCTTACCTGCGTAGCCTGCAGCGGGGAGATGCCCTGACCAGTGAGTGGGGTCTTTGCCGAGCTTCCGGGGTGGCCAGTTGAGCTTTACAGCTCTAAAGCCACACATCATGAGACCCTCCTCCAGACCTTTTGCCCCCACCCACTGCTCCTCTTCTTTCCTGATCATTTGCAGATGCAAGCATCCCCATGATTAGAAATATTTAATTTTGCTTTACTGTATGTTCTATTTTTGTTAAATAGATTAGTCTCCACCAGGAAAACCAAATTGCTGACCAGTCGACCTGAAAGTCTGAGATAGGCAATTTGCAATCTGTTGGAATCTTCACTTTAAGCCAGAGTGGGATGCAGGCTGGCCTGGGGCTGGGGTGGGGGTGGTGTGGGGAGGGGGAGGTGGCGAGGGAGGTCTCAAACAAGGCAGCTGGTACTACAGCAGTCCAGGCGCCAGGCCAGAGGGCTCAGCCCGCAGGGTGGCCAGGCTGAGCGAGAGAGATGCGCAGCAGAGGAATGGTACAGGAAAAATGGGCAGGGCTGTGGGGGTCCTGGGAAGTCAGGAAGGGCCCTGTGCTGGGAGGTGGGCCACCTGGCTTCTAGTCTGGGGCCCCCTCATCACTTCAGTGGTGGTCTCCTGGCCTGTAAGGAGCTAGAGTTTGTATTACCTGACAGCTGAGCCCAGAATCCCTCTCAAGAGGAAATGATCTTGGTGTAGGAAGATCTTGATTAGCCTCCTGGGTGGAAGGTAAGAACCTCAGCAGGGGGAATAGGAGGGAGCTATCTTCTCTGCAAAGAAGGCCCAAAGAAGGGCAGGAGGCCCGGTGAGACCCCAGCAAGGGAAGCGGAAGGTGGGGAGGCCGGCGGAGCATGAACTGGGTCAGGCGTAAGCAACGTCCAACTTGAAGTCATCAAATGACATTGCGTGGTGCAAATCCCCTCCGCCTGGCCCCCAAGTCTTCCCTGGGACCCCTCACAAGCCCTTATAAAAGAGGCTGGCTCTCAGGTCTGTGCGGTTTTGTGTTGCGTGGCTGCCGTAACGGAGGAGGGGTCTGCATTCCCTACATGGACCAAGGGGGCCCAGGTCTGAGGAAAACATCAGGGATCTGGGATGGTCTGAATCCTAAATGAACTCAGCTCAAGCGGAACCACGAGAGCGCAAGCCCGCAGGAATGTGAAGAAATCCTGAGGTTGGTCGTGCTCATCCCTGAACTGAGAGATGGAGCTTCCTGAGAACCTTTCCAAGCTCCCAATGGCTGACATCAAGTTACACAGAGAGGCTGGGGGGGGGGGGGCGGGGGGGGAGCAGGAGGCTCTCTAAATCTTGAGTGTGCCTTGGTTTCTCCATCTGTACAACAGTCTGGGTGTGAGTCTACATCTGTCAATGGGTATGTAAGTTGAAGTGTATGTCACATGAGGGCATATGTATGCGGCAGGGCAAGGGCAAGGCGTACTGATGTGACTGTCTCCCAGGCTTCTCCCAGCCTCAGTGGCCCTCAGCTCTTAATCCCAATGAGTCACCAGTCCCACCTTCCACCTCGGCAACAGCGGACTGGGCTGGCAGGAAGGTGTCCTGGCATGCCTGATTGAGAACCCATTCTCCCTCTTGGCTCAGCTTCCCCGTTAGAAACCCAGATGGCTCCATATGGGGGTTGGGGACTATTCACTTGGCTTCATGGGCTAAGCCTAAAAATCTTCCATCAATTAAAAAATCTTCCATCAATTCTCCCGGGAAGGAAACAAAGAGACAGGCATCAGCAGGGGAAAAATCTGAGAGGGAGGGAAGGGCGGCTATTGGCAGCCCTGCCTACTGAGGTGGTCTCAGGCTGAGGAGGGTCAGGAGGCTACTTCTAGCAGCAGAAACCAGAAGGGAGGCTGAGAAATGCCAGGAGTGGACTTGAAACAAACGCAGTGGGTGTCTGAAGCTGTTTTCAGGCTGGAGTGAGGCCAGTGGAAGCTCAGAAAGATAAATCTAGGAATCTTTTTGCATAAAAAGGGTTCTCTCTTCCCTCTTGCCTCTGGTGTGGGCTTGAGGGGTCCTTCACTCCCAACCACAGGGGGTCTTCTAAGACCGTTGCTTGACTTATGGACCCAGCTGGTGAATTTAAGTCTCAATTTCCTATATTGATAGGATTTGCACTGGGTTTATAGCTGTTGAACACCGTGCAGTGGGCATTTATTTTTCTTGCTCACCACTTAATCCCCTTTGAATGATAATAGTACCCCGATTTTAATTTAGAGATGATGTTGCCAGGGGCTGTGATAGCCACATTCTAAGATGGCCCCAGTGATTCTCACCCACTGGTATTCACACCCTGTAAAGTCCCCTCCCACACTGAATAGGGCTGGTCTGTGTAACCAGTAGGATATTAAAAAATGGCAGTGTGTGACTTCCAGAACTAGACCATACAAAGACACTGAAGCTTCAGCCTTGCTTTCTTTTGGATCACTCATGCTGGTGGAAACCAGTCACCATATGATGAGGATACCCAAGCAGCCCTATGGAGAAGTCCATGTGGTGAGGACCTGAGTCCTTCTCCCAATAGCCACCATTAATTTGCCAGTCATGTCAGTGGGCCATCTTGGAAACAAATCTCCAGCTCCAGTAAGTCTTAGGATGACTGCAGTCCCATCTGGCCTGCAATTACTTATATTAAAAAGCCTAAGCCAGAACCTTCCAGCTAAGTCATTCCCTAATTCCTGACCCACAGAAGCTATGTGAGATAATAAATCTTTATTGTTGCTTTCAGCTACTATACTTTGGGATAATTTGCTATGAAGCAACAGATAACAAATACAAGGTCACAGGAAGTAAGAGAATTCACCCTGCATGGTTCAAAGGAAGACACTTAATTAAGGACTACTACAGAGTGAGGGAGCAGATTATGGGAACAGACAAAAGACAGTGCTGTGCCCATAGACTAGCAATGGCAGGAGCTGTTATATGCTTCAGAGCAGAGGAGCAAGGGAAGAAATAGTGTCCTCAGAGCTTTATAAGAGTGGAGACACAAAGAAGATCCATAGCTCTGAGGAGGGCACATTTATTTCAAGAGATACAGCACTAAAGCAAGGTTGGGGGCTGCACCCTGACCTCTCTCTCTCTCTCTTCCAATCTCCTGCCTGTACTTCCCATTGGCTAAATCTACCCAGAAGCCTGAGGACAAGGGGTCCTGGGTGACGCTGACCATAAGAAAAGCTTCCCAGGGCACAGAGAAGGGCAGAGAATGGATATGTTGGAGGAGTGAGAAGAGAGAAGAGCCAACTGAGACCCACCTGGCCGCACTCTGAGGTGAAGAAGTTCTAGGAAACTTACTCTATGTAGAGCTGAATCACATGACTTAGACTAAGCCAATCAGTGTGGTGCTCTGCTTATAGTGATTGGTTCAGGGACCGGTATGTGACTCAAGCCAGCCAATCAAGGCAAAAGGGACTCACTTCCAGGGATTTTTTTGTTGGCATTGCTGCAGGAACGAGCCTCCTCTTTTGCTGGACGTGGTACAGTGATGATGGGATCCAGAAGTAATGTGCATTGGCTGAGCATGGAGCTGGCACAGGAGAAAGCAGCCCCTGGGATGGAGAGATGGAGAAGCCTCATCCTGGACTTCACTGTTATCTTTGAGTGAGGACGGTTTTCTTTTACTTGCAGAAGAGTCCTGAAGGCATGCTCTCATCCAGAGAGCCCTGATGATCCTCATAACAGCTCTTTGGGGTAGGCTGGGCAGAGATCATTAATCCCATTTTACACATGGAGAAAACGAGGTTCCGTTCTCTTTATCACTTGGCAGCTGGCTCATTTAAATTCATCATTAAGTTCACTATACTAGCCTAGGTTTTCAGAATATATTTTGTCCTCACGTTATATGACTGTAGATTTCAGGGGCCTTGCTGTGTATATGCCTGTTATCAAAAGCTGCTTCAAACCCTCTTTAGAAGTAGGTGGCACTCAATTATTAATTTTAATCAAACAAGCAAACAGGTCATGGTGGTTAGGAAGGTTTTCCAAGGTCACACATCTTTCAGGGGCGGGATCTGAGACTGGAAGGCAGAGCTGATGCAGGTCCCCAGGCCCCTTCTTGTCCCAAATGGGAAATGTCCTCCTTTCAGTACTTTTTTTTCTCATACTTTCCTCTTCTTCCTGCTTCTCCGATACTCCTGGGAGTGCAGTGGGAAGGCTGGTCATGGGCAGGTGTGTGCTCAAGGCTAGCCTGCTAAGGACAGGCCAGTTGCTCCATGGTGCCCTACAAGTTTGGAGCCACGCAGGGGCACTTTTCAGTCTGGTAGAGGAGGCAAGAAAGAAAACATCTCCTGACAACTGAGTTAGCCAAAGACCTTTCAGGGCTTACTGAGACCAATAAGATCTGGCCTCTGATTTCTCTGATGGTGTGTCTCTGCCTCTCCCCTCACTGACACGTTTGAGCTATACTGGCCTCCTCACACTTCCCACACACTCCAGCTTCTTTGCCTGCTTGATAATTTTGACCAGATATCAGACCATCATTGGGTGCTAGATATTTCTGAATATTCCTTTAAATATTCTTAAGCTTTGTCCAGGACATAGCTAAGTTAGTTGAAATGAGTTTGACCCCTATGAGGCTTGCTTCTAAGCCTTATTAGGTGAGATCAGAGCCACCTTTAGTCTAGGGTTGATCTTACCCTTACTACTGTGACAATAGCCTTCTGAGTCTCTCCTTGTGCATTATGAAGTTGTTCCACCCTGGCTGGTGAGAAGAGAAAAGATTCCTGGCCTTGCATGAGCTCTGAGGATCCTCTGCTGGTGCATTCCCAGGTCTCAGGTGTTTCCTTACTCCATCAGCAGGTGCCAGTGAGCCCACAGCTGAAGACTTGAGGCAGCCCCTTGCAGCTCTCAGCTGCCCTCCCCTCTTCATGTAGCTCTTTCCTCTGCTACTCTGCCCACAAATTCTAGCCTTCCTAGTCTCTCTTCATTCAAATTTTCAACTGTCTCAATTCAGATTATCAGCTTGGTGGGCCACAGGGGTATGTCTGGGCCACCCTTCCTGTGCCGTGGCCTGGCAACTCTCCAGGTAGTAAGCTGGACAATCATAAGGCTCACGTCCTTTGTGTCCCTTCTCTTAGGGATCACTCTCCTCTCCTGTCTGTAGTCTGGAGTTGGAAAACTGTTGTTTCACATGATTTGACTGTTTTTTTTTTTTTTTTTTTTTTAGTTGCTTAAGGCAAGAGGATAAATCTAGTCCCTGTTACTCCTCCATCTTGGCTGGGATTAGAAGCTCCTCCTACCCCAAGTGCTCCAGACACTGTCACCGATGCTTCCACGCTGGTGTCCACCTGCCTGGGTCACTTCTCCCCTAGTCATGGCACAGCTCCTCCTTGCCCCACCTTCCTAGGGAGGCCTCCTCTGGCTATCCTGTTTAAAACTTCTCTCTGCTTCCCCTCCACTGGTGCCATTGCCAATTCTCCTTCCTTTCCTGCATATTCTTTCTTTTTTCTTCTTTAAATAGCAACTGCTGCCTTCTCAGATACTATATAATTTACTTACTTAATATGTCGATTATTGACTCTCTCCTTGCACTAGGTTGTAAACTCTTTGAAGGAAGGGATTTCAGTTTGTTTGGTTCACTACTGTCTTCCTGGCTTCCAGTACAGTGCTTGGCTCACGGTAAGTTCTCAAAAATCACTCTTTGAATAAATCCATGGTTGAGAAGATGATAATAAGAAAAACAACAACAACAACAAAAAAAAAACCCAAAAGACCCCAATAACCCAGAAGTGCAGCTGCAAAGGTTGAAAATTTGATGTGTGTGTGGGAGAGTAGCTTAATATCCCTCTGTGTAAAGAGCAGCATGAGAGAAATAGCTGGAAGCACAGGTTATGACTGGAGGTGAGCTCCTAAAATGCCAGGCTCTATCCTGTAGGCAGTGCGGAGCCATGGAAGGCCTTTAATGAGGAATAACATGGTCACAGATTATTTAAGAAGAATAATCTGGTGAATGTAAAAGTGAGAGCCAGAATAAATGAGTGGCAGAGGAGGGAGAGAAGAGAGTGCTTGGGAGTTCAGAGAGTCAGCAGAGCTCAGCAGGTGGAGGGAGGAGTTGAGATGATACCTGTAGAGATTTGTCTGCAGAAATATGGCTGGTGTGACAGTGCAAACTTAGGTTCCAAAGAATTCCACCGAGGGAGGTGGGGGAGTGGATAAGAGTGTAAAAAACAAAACAAAACAAAACAAAAGAAAAACCCAAACCAAGGGTATTAGAGGTGACTAACATCAGGCCTGAAACCCTCTTATGAACCAAGGCACAGTTGTCACTTCCCACCTCGTGAGCCTGGGCATGCCACAAGGCCTCTTGAACTGGGTTGCCTCTTCTTTAAAATGGTGATGGGCACTGAGGGGGGCACTTGGCGGGATGAGCCCTGGGTGTTATGTTATATGTTGGCAAACTGAACTCCAAAAAAAAAAAAAATGGTACTAAGCACATCTGCTTCACAGGTAGGGCTTTTCCCCAGGAAACTCAGTACTTCAGGGGCTTAGTAAATGTTGGTTCCCATCTTAAAAACATTTCTTTTTTCATTACTTCAGAGTCACAAGAGGCCTTAGAGGCCCCTTCTCTGACCATGCCAGCCAATATCCCTCTCATCCTATAGATGAATGGAGGCACAGAGCTCAGCCCCAACTGAGATCTGCTGACTGCCCCATGGGGGAGACATTTGGTAAGTCCCACTTCCTGTGATGGTCACTATTCCTCACAAAAGTTGGGCTGAGGAGAGTGAGCCCAAGGAGAAGACACCAAGCTGAACATCTCCACATCCCATTGCTGGGGGAAAATAGGACATGTTTCTATTACACTGAAGTTTAGAACCTCAGAATACTCTGTTCGCAAGAGACTATAATTCCTAAGACAGCTGTCCAGTGGCTAAGGTCATTAAGCATGGATTACGAGGCAGCTCTTCATAAGCTAGTTGATAGAATTACTTGATTTGAGGATGAATAGGCAATTTTTCTGGTACATTTCGGAAAGCACTGTAGAGCCTGTACATACTGCAGGGACCCTGCCAGACTGCTAAAGGGGAATTGACAGTGGTTCCATGGATTAACTATCACTACATATGGCCTACTAAAGACCCTGTGTGCCTGAGGGAGTATCTAGGTCACTGTTTTATCACACCCTGTGTGCCTGTAAAAATATATTTGTGCATATATACATGTATGTAGATCATATATCCATATGCATATACAAGATTCTGCATTCTTCATATTATTACACTAAGGGTCTACTAGAGTCACAGTCTAGGGCTGATCTGTCACAACAGTCATTACTTGTATGTAATCTAGGGTCTTAGACCTCAAGAGTTTTTCAAGCTGGCCTCTAGCCTATGTTAGGCAATGTCCTACATATTTTTTTCCTGCATACTAAAAGTTAAATGACATAATATGCCCTCAGTTAACTGGACTCCAATTAGTGGGGATCCAGCTCACTAGAGTTTGGCATTGAGGAGAAAGAAGTTCCTCCAGGCTCAGAAGATTGAGGCTTACAGGAGAGCAGGACATGTTCTCTTCTTTCCCTGCTCCATTCATTTCCAAGTGAGAATCAGAGTCCATCTAAGATAGAATGGGGCAGAGAGAGAAAGAATATTAATAATGGCTGAGAGCCGACAGGTGCCAGGTAGTGATGTGTCAATTAGTCCTCATGACAACCCTGTGAGCCAAGTATTCATATACCTATTGTACAGATGGGCAAAGGGACTCCAAGAACTTATTAGCTTATTAAGTTCCTTGGCTAGTAAGGGCCAAGACTGGAATAAAGTCTAGGTCTTTTAAAGTTAATATGTTATTTAAGTCTTTTTTTTTTTCCTAGACCAAGACCTAAAGTAATATATAGTTATTGTAGAAAATTTGGAAAAGAGAAATAAGCAAAGAGAAAGAATTCTACCCAGAGACACCACAGTTAACATTTTGGAGTACCTTCTTCTAGTCATTATGTGTTTAAAAGTTTGCTACCAAAAGTGTGGATTTGCCATAAACACCTTTGCAATCTGCTCCCTTTTTCACTAAACAAAATATTATACGTACAGTCTTCTAAGTCATTAGTGTTCTGCAACAACTATTTCTAATATCTGCCAATAATTCTACTGTATAGATGCATCAACATTTATTTAGCTCAGCCCAAGCATTGGACATTTTGGTTATTTCTAGTTTTTCCCCTGTCCACACCAAGACAGACCATGTTTCCATGAGCGCTCTACTGGGCTATATCTTTGCCCCATATCTCCACTGTTTCTTGAAAAAAACTACTGAGAGGTATTGTTTTTTAAGTCGAAAGGGATGCACTACTCCTCTTAGAGGGCAGGGTCCAAGTGCTTATTTCTATAAAACATTCTCCTCCCAGCTCCCACTGTCTCTGACTTTCCAAACCTCATCTGTCCTTTGAGGTCCAGCCCAATTGTCTTGACCAGAAGTTTATTCTTCTGGCCTAGGATTGACCTCAAATGTTAAATCATGGTGACTGAGACTCCTAACTCTGGGAAATGAACAAGGGGTAGTGGGAGGGGAGATGGGCAGCGGGATGGGGTGACTGGGTGATGGGTACTGAGGGGGGCACTTGATGGGATGAGCACTGGGTCTTATACTATATGTTGGCAGATCCAACTCCAGTAAAAAGAAAGTACAAAAAAACCCCAAAAACCATGGTGACCAATAGAATATGAGCCACATCTGTCATTTTAAAGAATCCAGGAACCATATTTAAGAAGTAAGAAAGAAATGGGTGAAATTAATGTCAATTTTTAAATTTTTAACCTGATTTATCCACAATAATCTCATTCTAATCATAATGAATATAAAAATTATTAATGAGATATTTTATATTTTTGGGGTACTAGGTTTTTTAAATTGGTGTGTTTTTTTACATTTATGTACCAGCCACATTTTAAATGCTCTTGAAAGAGGCGAGGGGTGATCACACTGAACAGCACAGGTGTAGAATGTGTCTTACTCTCTCCCATATTCCCACAAACATGGGGCCTGGTATGAGTTAGTCAATCACTGACAGAATGAATGCCCCTTCTTCTACTGGTCTCATCCTATCTCTAGCAGGTAGTGATTCTCTCTGCCATGACACCCTTGAACCTTGAAATAGTCCTTGAAGTCTCTCCAAAGTATAGGGGTGCTTAGATGGCTTAGTTGGTTGAGCGTCTGACTCTTGGTTTTGGCTCAGGTCATGATCTCAGGGTGGTGAGATCGAGGCTTGCATTGGACTCTGTGCTCAGTGCAGAGTCTGCTCAAGATTCTCCTTCTCCTCCAGCTCCTCCCCTGACTCATGCATGCACACGCACTCTCAATCTCTCTCACACACAAAATAGGTAAATAAGAATCTTTAAAAAGAAAACAAAACAAAAAACAAAGTATATCCAGTCTCTTCCAACACACAGCTATGTAATAATAGGGGTCACTACTGTACCTAAGACAGGACTCAGAGCCTAGCCCTGTCAGATGCTTGTTGAGGCCACAGCCCCCAGACAATGAAATGTTTGGTATTGGTACTTAGGTGTGTTAGGTAGGGAGTGGGGGCTGAGAGGACAATGTGGTCACTGTCTCTAAGCCTGACCCCAGGGATTGAACCCCGTAGGAAGCTAAGGGGACTGTGTTCACAGACAAGCTTGCGGAGCTCAGGACACAGCACGTGAGCTCCAGGCCCAGTCAGTGGCATGCTAGGAAATGCTTAACAAAAAGCTCTCCGAGGAGGAGGCGGAGAAGTCCTGATTTGTAGCGTTCGCTGATTACTGTGGTGTAAATGCTCCTGTCACGACCAATTTCACACTACTAATGTGACATCACAGAACAGGAAGTTGGGAAGACACGTACACAGTTGGCTCTAACCAGCCGAGGTAAGTCAGCTCCCACACAGCACTGAGCCCAGCTGAGCAAGGGCCAGAGTGGCCTTCTCCCCCAGAGAGGACTGAGGGATTACGGCCCTGTGGGGGCCCGGAGGAACAAGGAGCTGGCAATCCTGTGCTGAGAGGCCTCCATGAATGGCTTGCAGGCACTGGATGTCACCAAGGAGCTGTGGCCCTGGGCCATGCAAGGGACCATTTGTGAAGACACTGAGATGCTTCCAGGGTCCCAGAGGGAAGACTAGAGGAATGGTGGGGGGTGTGCTGGACTTGAGGTCACCCTGTTCGGCAGGTAGGGGCAGCACAACACGGAGGATTCCCTGGCACTGGCATTGTAACCTCATTTGCAGACAGGCCAGAGTGGGTTCTAGCCATTTACATTAAGTCTGCTTCCCTATGGACCGCAAGCACCTAAAGGCTCAGACAAAGGTGTCCTGCACACTTGCATTCTTGGCTTTTAGCAAGCACACCTTTCTTTGCCTCTGCCTGTGTGGAATATTTTTCTGCAGGATCGGGAAGGGTAACTAAGCATCCAGTTTCCCCTGGACCACCATGAACAATTTTCACATTTTCCAGATGGTAAACTGCACAGTGGATAGCTCCCTTTCTTTCATGTACTGTAGCAATGTTTACAGTATACGGAACTTGAGAGCCATTCAGTTCAAAATGAGAAGTAACTGCATTAGAAGTACACCCCTGATCAGCCCTTCTTTTCTGTCATGGCTGGCATTTTTTCCTCCCAAAACATGCCTCGAATCCACCTGCTTCTCTCCCTCCCCACTCACCACAGGTTAGTACCGGTGTTCCCGCAGGTGCTCTTGCTTCTTTCTAATCTGTTCTCTCCACTGCAGCCAGGGGAAGCTTCTTAAGAACAGCAATCAGTTTCTCCCTTGCCAGACATGCTTCCACAGGGTCTCACTCGTCTTAGGATAACAGGGGCGTCGTGATCTGGCTTCCACCCAACCCCTCTAGCCCACTCCCCAGGCTCATCCTGGGCCACTCTGTTCCAGCCGCATTGGCTTTCTTTTGCTTTCTCAAAGGTGCCACACTTCCTCTCACTCCAGGGCCTTTGCATTCGCTCTTGCCTTTCCCAGGAATGCCCTTCTGTCCCCCTTTGCCTAGTTAGCTCCTACTCATTCTTTGATCTCAACTCAAAGTCATCTCCCCAGGGAAGTCTTGTCTTGTCTTTTCTTTTTCCAAGGAAGTCTTTCCCGTTCCCTAGCCTTGGTCAGGCCTCCATGCCATAAGTTCTCAAAATACCCTGTGGGCTGTCTTCAGAGCACTTTCCATAGTCTACATTCAAATAGTTACTCAGGTGAATATCTGCTTACCATCTGTCTCCTCATTTGCCTTGCCCAACACTGTATCTGTAGCATCCCCCTCCTCATGCCTCTCATACTATAGGTGGTAGGAAATATTTGTAGAAGGAATGAACGAACAAAGGGAAACAGCCACTTCCCTGTGGTTGTGCCAGGTTTTTACACCATGGTTCCATCACTGATAATCAAAATCCCATGGCCCAGAAAGGGTGTTTTATTAGTTCTCGGACATACAGTTAATTTTTTCACTATATCTGATTTCTCCTCTTATTTAAGACAAAAACAAAACAAAAACAAAAACAAAGCGATACATGGTGCCACCATGGCACCTGTGAAAGGCTTGGAGTGAAGGGGGGCAAAAAAAGAAGCAAGTTCTGAGGCTGACCTTTGCACCCCGCCCTGTAGAAGATGGAATCATGGATGCTGCCAATTTTGAGCAGTTTCTTTGAGAGAGAATCCAAGTGAATGGCAAAGCTGTAAATCTTGGTAGAGGGGTTCTAGCCATTGAAAGGAGGGAGAGCAAGATTACTGTAACATCTGACATGCCTTTTCCCAACAAGGTATTTGAAATAGCTTATCAAAAAATATCCAAAGAGAATAGTCTCTGTGATTGGTTGCATGGAGTTGCTACTGGCAAAGAGAATTATGAATTGTGTTACTTCCAGATTAACTATGAGGAGGACGAGGAGGAAGATGAAAATTAAAATTCATTTATCTGGGGATGCCTGGGTGGCTCAGTAGGTTAATCATCTGTCTTCCACTCAGGTCATGATCTCAGGGTCCTGGGATTGAGCCCTGCATCAGGCTCTCTGCTCGGCGGGGAGTCTGCTTCTCCCTCTCCTTCTGCCCCTCCCCACTGCTTGTGTTCTTGTTCTCTCTCTCTCAAATAAACAAAAATCTTTAAAAAAAATAAAATTTATTTAACTGGAATATTTTTTTGAGCTCTGGAATAAAACTTGGGAACCAAAATAAATAAATAAATAAATAAAACAAATGATATAGAGACATGATGGCTTTCTTTCTTCTTCTACTGGGGGATCCCTCAATCATACACTGCACTTTATAGTTTGTAACGCACCTCCCTTAATTCATTTCCAGAGCAACCCAGCAAGGGGCTCTTGATTACTGGTCTCATTTTGCAGAAGAGAAGGCAAAAGACTAGAGACTTCTCCAAGGTCACCACTGCTAAGATGGAGGGGACAGCACGTAAACCTAGGTCTGCAGACTCCACGTCCAGTGCTCTTTCTGCCACACTGAGCTGCCTCTCTCAGGATGGTTAATGAGCTACCCAAATGAGATAGTGTCACTTCAGTTTTGCCCGGCATTTTTCACCAGTGCTTTCAGAATCATTTTTGCAACTGGAACATTTCTTAAAGGAAGAAAACTAGTTCATCACAGTAATCAAGTCTGTCATAGAGGATGTGTGATGATGTTTGAAAATATAATCCTATGTACATCAGAACTGACAACTCTGAAACATCTCTAGGCTAAATCTGCTAATAACAGTCTTTAGCATTCAGGTTGGCACTCACATCAGTTGGTGTGATACATTTCACAGCAGAAATGCCCTAACAAGGAACTTCCTCAAAGAGGAACAGGGTAGAGGACAGATTTTAATGAGGCCCGATCCCTGAAAGGGTGAAGTGTGAGTGAAGAATAATGGCATGAAATGAAACATGTATTTCCATGAGTCAGTTGACAAGATGGGGTCTCACATCAGAAAATACAGCAAACACTCTCTAGAGGTCAGGACTTGTACAGAAGAGGAGTCAAGACATCAGGGCCATCACCTCTGTAGATTCTCCCGGAGAAAATGTGTTTTGATTAGAGCGAAGCAGACACATAGGAATTGCAATTACCTCTTTTGGTCCTGCTGCTCACTCACTCACTCCTTCTCACCCACCTATCTACCCACTGACCTACCTACTCATTTGTCTTTGTCTAGCCGCTGACCTGCCCATCTACCCACCTGCCATCACTCCATCTATGCATCCATCCATCTACCCACACACCTAATCCACCCATCCGCCCACATACTCATCCACTCACCCATCTATCCTTGTATATTCCCGTCTCTCCATCATCCATTCATATATCCAACCACCTACGCATCTATCCATCCATTCACCCATCCACTCAACCTTCCAACTGTCTACTCACCCACCCACTCCGCCCCCCCATCCACTCATCCATCCCACCAGCTAACTGATCTTTCCTTTATATCTACTATGTATAAAGCTCTTAGGAGATGTTGAGGAGGTGAGGGACAGGTGGTGATAAAAATCTCTGTGTTGTATTTGTTCACTGACCATGAGCTGAGAGCCTAGTATAGGCTAGACTGTGAGCTAGCAACTGAGAATAATGGGGTCTTAGAAAGGTCTTTCTAAGACTACACCCTCAAGAAGTGGGTAGGAGAAGCCTCCATCATAAAGCTAACCAAGTACTCAGAGTCAAGATGATGGCACAACAAGGACGAGAGCAAGGATTTCCACACTGTGCTGCCTGGGGTCCACGGCCAGGTTCCAACAGCTGGCACAGGCAGCTTACCCAAAGCAGCCTGGCTCTTGCTCATTTAATGGACACCACCCCCTGGCCAAACACCATTTTTTTTATTACTAAGAATGCACAGAATGTGGTGAAAGGGCATGAAACAAAAAGGCTATTAATCCTACCACAAAAATCTGGTGTGTTAAAGTACAGTACTGTTTACTGCTTTGGAGACGAGACAGGCTGCCCAAGATGACCACTGTTCTGCTGTTGGTTTCTCTCTCTCTCTGTCTTTCCCACTCTTGTGATTCATTTATTTGCCTTCGAAGAGGACGACCAAAGTGCCTTTCCAGATAAAGATAAAGCAGTATGAAACCCCCATGATGTGTGTATCACCTTAGTGATTTTTGCAGCATCCACGTACCATCTGTGCTTTCCTTTACTAAATATCTGCCTCTTAAAAAAACTAAAAAAGAAACCCCTTCTTGCTACCTCAAGCGCTACTTATATTTTTATTGTACACATTAAAATCAAACACAGCTATTAAAATAACAAATGTAGGTCTGGGTCCCAGCTGAGATTGCACCTCTCCTGCCTCTGAGGTGCTGTGCTTGGACCTGCTGCTGAGGCTGCTGCCCTGCCTGGGGGCCTGACTGGGGTGTGCCAACCTGGGGGCCCAGGCTAGCTTCCCTGTTAAGGCTTTGCTGCATCTTTGTTACTGCAGAAATTTGCTTGCTTATTTTTTAATAAATGAGGTGGGTTTATAGAGAAGTCTTCGAAGAGGCCAATTTTTTTTTTTTTTTTTTTCTGGAGAAGGAGAAGGAGCGAGAGAGAGCACAAGCAGGGGGAGGAACAGAGGGAGAGGGAGAGTATCTCAAGCAGGCTCCACACTCAGTACAGAGCTCGGGCTCTGTACCCTACATGCAAAAACCTCTTTAAGCCCCATGACCCTATACAGTAGGCTTGTTGTTATCTGTAGGGTGTCCTGGAGGAGCTCTACTCAGCTCTCCTCTTTATGGCTGGAGCATCACCCTCCAGCTCCTGGGAATACTGGTGACTGAGGATCCCAGCTGGGTATCCTACTGCCAATTATCCTCCACTATGGGGAAGCTCCTTGCCTACGGAGACACCTGCCCTCCACTGCAAGGGTCCAGCCATGGCCAGTGACTAGCTGATGGGAAGCTACAAAGGCCCCTGCTCTATGCCTCACTGTGGACAACGGTGAGGGCCATCCCAGCTCCAGAGCACTCCCAGCATCAACTGTAGCCTCAATTGCAACCACATTTTGGATCAGCTTCTTGCTCTGCCCCAAGCTACTGTCCTCACTCACTTACAGTGCATTTCCTGAGTTCACCCTCCCACAGATCTGCCGCACGCAGCACTCTGGCTCAGAGCCTATTCACAGGGAGCCCAATCTAAGGCATTATCCCCATTTTACAGACAATAAAACTGAGGCACACAGAGATTAAGTTCTTGCCCAGGTTTATCTGCCTAGCAAATGCAGCCAAGATGTGCATCTAGGAAGTCTGTCTCCAGAGTCTGCAATACTAAGCATTTCACACTATTGCCTCTTAGGAAGGTGGTTCTGCCCCTCCCACACCTTCTTCCACGGTTTACAGTGCCCTGACCAGACTCTAGGCCTAGCAACTGAGTAATTTACCAATTACTGTTTATTTATTTATGAAAGATTTATTTATTTTAGCGAGGGGGGGGGAGGGAGAGAGAGAGAAAGCATCTGTGTGAGATCATGGGGAAGGGCAGAGAGTGAGGGAGAGATAAGCACAGAACTCAGTGCAGCAGGGTTCAGTCTCATGGGCCTGAGATCATGACCTGAGCGGAAACTAAGAGTCAGATGCTCAACCAACTGCGCCACTCAGGTGCCCCTGCTAATTACTGTTTAAACAAAAATTCTAGAAAGCTTGAATTTCATTGAGAAAGAAAGAGGGTGCAGGGGTTTGCAGTTCCATGAGAAGATGGGTCTTCCCAGCTCCCTCTGACCCCTGACACAGGGCTGGCCTCACATGGGGTCACAGCCATGTGTGCAAGTCACCACTGTACCAGCGCACATAGGCGGAGTGGGCATCCATCAGTGTTTAAAGCTGTGTGTCTTGTCAACTGAAATTTATGTTAGCTGTCCCCGCCGATGGCAGAAGGCTTCCCTCCTACTTAGCAAGTGCACAGGCTAACATACCTTGACACACATTGAGGGGGGTACTCCGGTCTCCTACAAGGAGAAAAGCATGTGATGTGTTACGGGGGCTCTTCAGATTTGGTTTTCACATAAGATTGGGGTCTATCTTTATCTGACTATTTTCCTCAATAGTGGGTATATCACTAATATTTAACTGTATTTTACTTTAAAATAAACTTAATTATTTACTTTAAAAATTTTGCTCACTGGATTCTCAACATTTTAAAATGTACATTCTTAAATTTCTGTATGAAACCTTTTGTTAGGCTAATAACTATTTGGTTAGCAGTAGCTTGCAAGTAATTTTTCTCTAAAATTAGTCAGCAAACTACTTATATCTTTACAAATACTTTTCTTTTTTTCATCCATTTATTCATGAGAGACACAGAGACAGAGAGAGAGGCAGAGACACAGGCAGAGGGAGAAGCAGGCTCCATGCAGGGAGCCTGATGTGGGACTCGATCCTGGGTCTCCATGATCACGCCCTGGGCTGAAGGCAGTGCTAAACCGCTGCGCCACCCGGGCTGCCCTACAAAAATTTTCAATATAAATAATACATAAATAAAACCAGCTTTCCCATAATAAATAATAGTTTTAAAATGATCACATGGGATGCCCTGGTGGCTCAACCGTTTAAGCCTCCAACTCCTGGTTTTGGCTCAGGTCATGACCTCATTGTCGTGAGATTGAGCTTTGCATCCCACTCCCACTCCGGGCTCAGTGTGGAGTCTGCTTCAGATTTTCCCTCCTGCTCTCGCTCTCTCTCTCAAGTAAATATATAAATAAAATCTTTTTAAAAAATGATTGCAGGGAATCAGGAGTTAGTGTTTAATGGGTACAGATGCTCAGTCTGGGAAGATGAACAAGTCGTGGAGATGGGCAGTGGTGATGGTTGCACAACAATGTGGCTGTGCTTAATGTCGCTGAACTCTGCACTTACAAAGTGGTTAAAATGGTAAATTTTATGTACATTTTATCACAATAAAAAAAGACGGAGTTAAAATGATTGAGAACCACTGCCATAGAAAAAGCTTTATAATGTGAGGAATCAAAACAAATAGCTATAAAAGAATTTTTTTTAAAAAAAGATCACAGCTGGGTGTGAAGGGTGGTACTTAAGTAGAGCAATCTGAATGACGAAGTTATGGGTGACTTTGACCTTCTTTTTGGTACTTGTCTGTATTTTTTACATTTTCCTTCTAATCATGTGTTATCTTCGTAGTCCGGAAAGGAAACGTACATGTGATTTTTAAATACACAAATGAGAAGATGACGGAACATGGGGTTCTAATACCCTTGCTCCCCCAGTCAGGGAAGAAGTGAGTAAAATGTAAGGAGCTGCTTTCAGGGACTGGCTGGCCAAACCAAGAGGCATAGAACTTTCCCCTGGGTGGTAGAAACCAGCCGTCAGGGAGTTGCCCTCCTAGAGATGGGGGGGGGGCTGGCTCCAGCCTCGCCTCTCAGGGGGGCCACAGATTCCCTACCTGGACAGTGGGTGGTGAGAAGAGCCAGTCTCACTGACTCCTCTCAGCTCTGTCCTTCCCTGGCTGGGATTCTTTTGCCCCCTAAAGGAGGACAGCTTGTATAGGTGTAGGGTAATGGTTAACCATGAGGGTCGAAAGTAAGCCAGCCTGTGTCCTGTGTCCAACCTTGGGTAAATTATTCAACCTCACAGTTTTCTCACCTGCCAAATGCTGGTCACAACAGTCTCCATTCTTTGGGGCTGGATTCATTCGCTAGGGGCTGCTTTAACAAAATATCACAACCTGGGTGGTTGAAACAACTAAAATTTAATGTTTCATGGCTCTGGAGGCTAATGGTCCAAGATCAAGGTGTCGGCAGGGCTGGTTCCTTCTGAGGGCTGCGGGGGAGAGTGGGTTCTGCACCTCTTGCCCAGCATCTGGTGGTTTGCTGGCAATCATTGGTGTTCCTCGGCTCGTAGAAGCATCAGCCCTTCTCTGCCTTCATCTGTACGTGCCGTTCTCTCTGTGTGCGTGTCTGTCTCCAATTTCCCCCTTTTTATAAGGACGCTAGTTATATTGGATTACCCCATTCCAGGAGGACCTCATCTTAACTAATTATATCTTCAGTGGCCCTATGTCCAATTAAGGTCACATTCTGAGGTACTTTGGGTTAGGAGTTCAAGTATGGATCTTCAGGGGGACACAATTCAATCCATAACCAGGTTATTACAAGTATCAAGTGAGATAATGCATTTAAGAGCTTAGCACAGCACCCAGCATATAGTGAGCGTTCAAAATCACAGCCATTCCGATTATCATGACATTTGTCATTACAGTAATTGTTACTATGACCACCTTGTTACTGGCTCCTTCCTTTGTTTCTTACAGAGACCTGGATAGTGTCTGTACGTAGGGCTTCTGTTGAAGCTCTCCTAAGAAGATACACTCCCCCACACTGCTTTTCATAAGGAAACAGCTATTTTTTATCCCGACTAGAGGAAGTCAAACTTGCAAGCTTTGGAAGGCTAGGCATCAATTGAAACAAATTGCTAAACCACATTATTTTGATCTTTCAAATTTATCTGACAGCAGAAGGAGTAGGTTTCTTTCCTGTGCTGTACGTTATCTGCAGTCATTTGTAATTGTGTTTAAAGAAACGGGGGTGGGGGGAGGGCAGCCAAGCGGTGCCTAGGAACACTAGATTTGGAGACACCTGCCTTTAGAATCAGAAGAACTAGGATGTGATTCTGAATGAGCTCACCAGTAACACCGTGGGAGCCCAGCAAGCCACTGCCGCTCTGAGCTACGATTCACCACTCACTCATTCAATCAACAAACATGTGTTTCAAGGACTAAGAGCCAGTATTATACATGGCACTGGAGGTACAGAGAGAATTATGGGCCCCAGTCCCAGTCAAGGGACTCCCAGGCTCACTGTCCCCTGGGAAAGGGCAGATGGACACATAAATAACTCAAGTGCTGGTGGAGAGCCCACACATCTTCCACTGTTAATTTGGGGAGGGAGTGGTTCCTGCTTCCCTCCTATGCATCTCACCAGGTTGTTCAGACAGCAAATTCCTTGGGGGCGGGGTGGGGGGCAGCGGTGGCAAACCTTCCAGATTGTTCCTTCTGCCTGGCCCAGCTCTGGCTTATAGGCAGTGCTAGCAATGCTGGCTGAATTAGGGGACACCCAAATGGCCCAGAACTTGGGCTTCTGAGTTAGCCACATGAGCCAGTTTTGAATAAACTCTTGTCACTTGCTACCTGGAGGATGCTGGGTACATCATTTATCTCTGCTTAGCTTGTTTTTTTTTTTTTTTTAAATCTATGACATGGTCATTAATGACCCAAATCCTGCATTCATTAAACAAAGATTTATCAGGCACCTAGTAAGTCCTGGGCACCCAGCTCTAAGTCTTAGTGGGGGTGGGGGGACATCAGATGGGGTAACTGTGGAGAGGCAGAATGATAGGGTGGAAACTGATTTTATTTTATTTTATTTTAAAGATTTTATTTATTTATCCATGAGACACACACACAGAGAGAGAGAGAGAGAGAGAGAGAGAGAGAGAGAGAAGCAGAGACACAGGCAGAGGGAGAAGCAGGCTCCATGCAGGGAGCCCAATGTAGGACTCGATCCTGGAACTCCAGGGTCATGCCCCGAGCCAAAGACAGATGCTCAACCACTGATCCACCCAGGTGTCCTGGGAACTGTGAATTTAAACAGGGTGTCGGCGAGGCCTCCCTGACAAGGTGACACGTGGGTAGAGATGGGACACAGGTGAGAGAGCTGGACACAGCTCACTGGGAGCAGGTGGCTTCCAGGCTCGGGAGTTACCCATCCCCCACCCTGGAGGCTGTTCTGAGCATCACATTCAATAACATGGGTACACTGCTTAGGGTTCAGCCTGGGATGCAGTAGGAGCTCATTAATTGATAGCTATTATTAGCATTATGTTAATAAATGTAATTGCATTGAGGAATGAAGGAGACAGAGACTATAAATGTACTCTGTGCACAAGGGCAGTCACACAGTGATTATTATTATTATAGTTGTTTATTACTAGCAATTACCTCTAGGAACTACCCCTGACAGTCTAAAGTCACAAAAGGCCCATCAGCAGCCCCCATCTCCCCCTCAGGCCCTAGGACTTGAGCCCTAGAGAGACACTGATGGGAGAGACAGGGGAGGGGGACAGAGGGCGGGTTTCTTTCCTACCTCGGGAAGGGAAGGATGCGGCAGGAGCCCCTGTCCCCACCCCCACACATACATGCTGGGATGATTTCCACAAGCTGTGCGAAACAGTGATGTCAGCCATCACAGCAAGAATTAGGGGATCGTTATTAGCAGATTCAACAACTATAGATCCTGTTAATACTTCTCTTGTCGGTTCTGATTATTTATTGGGCAGAAAAAAGTCTTTTTAGTTTCTAGAAGCCTGGAAGGCAGCAGAGTGGGAGAGTGTGACTGAATTTCTCAATCGTGTGTGGACTCCATCCAACAAACTCAAGGTTAGCTTCTACCAGGTGTAAAGTGCTAGGTGCAGAACTGTGCGACCAGAGGCATGAAAAGCTGTGGTCCCTGCAAATCTGGGAGCTGCTAATTCATCAGAGGAGGCAAGTATGGCTCTGCTGCAGGCTGACTGCAACAGGCAGGAACAGGATCAAAGTGTGAGTATAAGGGAGAAGAGTCCAGAACCCTCTACCTGGTGTGAGGGAGGCGACGGGGGAGGGTTGCTGCTAAACTTGATGCACAGATGACAATTAGGTTACAGTAAAAATTCCCTCTTGAGGATGTTTAAATTTCCCAGAAAGACACATGAGTGTCTTCAACTGGGTCCTCCAGAAGCGGAGCCCAGGACAGGGAATCATGTGCAAGTGATTTTTTAAAGACATGTTCTCAGAAGAAGCTTGGAGAGAGGAGGGAGAGGAGGCCAAGCTAGAATGTGGTTTCAGGTGAGGGGCAGCCTCATCCTAATCCTGCAGGGAACTCTGGAGCGTGAATGGCACTGGTGTTGTACCGTCACACCAGCCAGTCATCCACTGTGGGCCACTGGGCTAGGGTATAGGTCCCAGGCACCTCCAGGCTGGGAGACTCCAATCACCCGAGGTGTGAGCCATCAGCAGGGACACCTGCACAGCTAGGTGTTGGGCAGACCCGACCAAAGCCCTAAAAGAGATCCCAGGAGATCTGGCTGGGACCAGCAGCATTTGCTGTAGCTAGTTTTCGTGTGCAGTGCTGAGTGCTAATTCTCAGGGCCACAGGAATTTGAGCCAAACTAAAGGGAAGAACAGAAGGGGGGTCTGTGAGCAAAAGCCTTCCACTTTTAAGGCTAGTATCAAATTGCAAAATGTGGAAAACTCGCAAAGTGTTCTTGCTTACAGGCAGGGTTTACTCCATGTTATTTTGATATTAAACCCCTACAACCTGTAAACAAGTTAATCAATTTGCTTATTATTGAGACAATTAAATGAGATAGTATATGTGAAACAGACTGGCACTTAGTAGGCACGGAACGACTGTTTTGCTGGACTTGATTTTGAATACTGCTTGATTAGATCCAAAGAAACTCTGTTTTTTGAAAAGTCACCATGGTGACAGCGGTAGTCATAATAATAGAAATAACGATGATGCGGTTTGGGGAGCTAAACACCATCATTACTTACCATCTCAACCCTATGAAGTAGGTTATATTTCCCTCCATAGATGAAAGGTAAATAATTTCCTTGAGGTCAGTAGGCTTTAAGCAGTGGACTGTGGCCTCCTTTTGTCTGACTTTACAAATTCACATTTCCTGCTATAGTTCATCACTGCCATGCCCCAGGCCATGGTGCATTTTACCTGAGTTTAAGAGGAGGAGGGGGCATTAGCCAGGTTCTCAGACCAGCTTCTCCGTTTTAAGTTTGTGTATGGGGATCCCTGGGTGGCGCAGCGGTTTGGCGCCTGCCTTTGGCCCAGGGCGCGATCCTGGAGACCGGGATTGAATCCCACGTCGGGCTCCCGGTGCATGGAGCCTACTTCTCCCTCTGCCTGTGTCTCTGCCTCTCTCTCTCTCTCTCTCTCTGTGTGACTATCATAAATAAATTTTAAAAAATTAAGTTTGTGTATGATTACTTCCCCTGGAACTCCCAGGAGTCTGGGATGGGGTGGAGACAGGTGGGGTGCAGGAGAAGTCCTTGGCGGGTTGGGAACAGCCCAGAGAGGCTCATGAAAGGGAAGCCTTAAAATAGGAAAGCCTGAGTGGTGTCGGGAGCTAGCACGAGGTCACTGGGACAAGTCCCATTTTCTAGGACGCACAGTAGACACATCAGTCAGACTGTTGCAGAGCTTCTGACAGGTTCCTAGTGATAGCCTCGAGTACAAAATCCAGAAACAGCCAGAATCCTGATAGTCCAGGGGAAGGAATCATGACTGGCAAATGACCAGTCCCAGAAGGAGGTCAAAGCCAGGACTGGGAGAGTTTTCTCTACTTCTGGGTAGCCTTCCCAGTGCTCTGTTTCTTATCTCACTCAAATTCAACCTTAAATGCTGATACGAGATATAAATATCAAATGGGTGGCTGGTACAAAGCCTGTAGGTTAACCTGTGTTAGAGAATAAAACCAGGAGTCCAAAAGATTGGACAGGCAGCAAAGATGGGCCAACTCTAGCAAGGTGATGGTTAATTCATGGGAGTGTGTGAGTGTGTGTGTGTGTGTGTGTGTGTGTGGAAGTTTCCTATTTGAATAAAAACTCAACTGCACGACTTCAGCATCCCAGTAGGACAAGGCAGCAGTGTATGTGACATAGAATGGGGTTTCAGCTAACATTTCCCTGGGATGAGGATCTCACTGGCTTGCCCTAACTACCTGCTTCCAAGTACCTGCAGTCATTGGAATTCCAACTGAACCGAGTTTACTCTGTGATGCCCTCTTTCCAGGTAAGATGTTGGTAGGGGGAGCACAGTGGTTGTATTTGAATCTTAGTGGAGACTATATATATATATTTTTTTTTTAAACAAATCTTGCATAACGATTTGAAGTTTCAGGGACACACCAGCAGCAAAAGCTGGATTCCTGTTTTCCAACAACAAAGGCAAATAGATCAATAAACTCTGCAAATCACCATCTGCAGTTCTTCGTCACCTCCTCGATGTGATCAATTAGAGATAATTGCCATTAGAGGTGACATGCCTGAACCTGAGGCTGCTGGTCTCCCCCGACAGATGTTACACCGAGATGTCCAGACTCACAGCTGGTTGAGAGGCTGGGCAGACAATGAAGAATGGGGCTATTATTTGGAGGAACTTTGAATCGTTTCTACATTAGATCCGTCCACGGGGAGTGAGGAGGCAATCACAGGAAATAGTTTAAAAAGAATGGGCCCTCTTCTTACAATCAAAGATATTCCCCAGGAGCTTCTTTCAATTTCTCCATAGCTGAACGCTCTTGGAAGCCTCATAGCCCCCATGCAAACCTGGTACATGCCCTGAGTAACTTTCCAGGAAAAATGTTACATGTATTATGTTTTCATAATAGAGTAAAATGAGATATTAATTTAGCTTCCATCCTAGGCACTATGAAGTAAATATGGTGTCATCTTAAGAGACAAATATGAAGGAATATTTGCTAAAGGGGGTATACTGAAAGTTAGAGCCATCGAATCTCGGTGTGACATGCCCAAAGGATTTGTCCACTTGAGATCTGGTATGTCATCCTTGTTTAAAGAGACTGGAAACTGGAAAAAATTAAAGTGATCACCTGGGGCGCCTAGGTGGCTCAGTTGGTTAAGTATCTCCCTTCGGCTCAGGTCACGATCTTAGGATCCAGCCCCACATCAGGCTTCCTGCTCAGCAGGGAGTCTGCTTCTCCTTCTGCCCCTTCCCCTGGTCATGCTCTTTTTCCTTCTCTCAGATAGATACATAAAATCTTTTTTAAAAAAGTGATCACCCAAAGAAAATGAAGGCTTTGATTTTTTACCTGGATACTTAGCACATGTTCCCAAGCATGTTTTGAAGTGTTATGGATATAAGCCTGTCGATGAATTTAGTGTATCCTTGGTAAGAACACCTAATTTGAGGAGTCTGTTAAATCATAGTATATCACCATCAGTCCTGGGCATGGAGGAGCCTGGCATTGCATCCTTGCTACCCAACACATGGCACAGGTGAGAACGCACAGCAGGGGCACCTTGCAATTATCCACACATGGGGTTTCGTTTATTGACCTGCAGGAAAATTGAGGACAGCTCCCTGGTCTTTACTCCCATAAGGTGAATGGAATCCTCCCTCCAAGGGTTTTGGCCAGACCTTGGATAGTGACCAACAATTATTCATCTACTTGTCTATATCCCTCACTGGGCAGGGAGTTCTTCAGGGAGGGACCACACATTATTCCTTTCTATGCTTCCAGATCCCAGTACCCAGCCCAGAGGCTACTAAAGGAGTGAATAAATGTAGGAACAAATACATTTGTCAGGTCTAAAATCAAAAAGTGTGTGCCTGTACACATGTGTGCATGTATACATGTGTGCATGCGTGCATATGTCTACACATGTGCTCGTGCCCATCAGAGCCCAAGCAATTCTCAGGGTTATTATTTGAGAATCACCAGGACTACTTGTTAATAATGTGAATTCCTTGGCCCTATCATAATACCATTGGATCAGAAGTTCTAGGTAGGGCTGAGAAATTGGAATTTTTAACAAAGTTCCCTGGGAGCATCTTATACATATAGAAGTTTAGGAATGTTGCCCTAGACAAAACCTGCAGAGCTGGGATTCTCAGAATGCTCTGGGCTTGTGATACCTTAAATCACCAACTCCAGCCTGAGTTTCTGTTCACACGTTTGGCAGAAGAGGGTATGTCCACGTGGGAAAGCATTTTGAGATTTGCAGACCATAGAGAGGTAAGAGGTTAATAACAGGGCCAAAAATCAGAAGAGCACCCTCAGGGAAGCAGAGGGAGGCAAGACCCGCCCCCCCCCCCCCCCCCCCGCCCAGGACATCAGGTGTGCAAGGTAGGGGGATACAGAATCTATATCAGTGTTCCCTGGGAAGGGTACCTGGGAGGAGCTCCTAAGAAGATAAAACAGAACTGGGCCCAAGCTGAAGCCGGAGTCCCCAATCTAGGATGCGTGGAAGAAATCTCTTCTTTAACATGCCAACCAGGAACCACAGGCCTGGCTTCCAGACGAGAGTGTGCACACTGAATCAATTGAAATTGAGTCACGGATATAATTAATTTAATGTGTTTAAACGATTTTCCGTATAGTAAACATGCTGAATGAGGGTGACCCAGAATAAAGTGCCTGCCTGAGAGTGGAAAAATGGACACCATGTGTGCCGTATAATGAAAACCCTTTAGCAAATAGAAAATGCTTCAATTTATTTCTGCCTCCTGTTCCTTTCCTTTCCAACTCTTTATTTATGGCTGAACTTGGCCTTCTGTGGTCTCCTTGGACCACAGAGACACTTTTTATTTTGTCAGAAGATGTCCTTTCTTCTCTGATCAGAAGACAATTTTAATGAAACCTGTCTACAGCCCAGTGACAAGCACATATTAATATGTGACAAAGGAGATTAGGAGGAAGGGGGGAAAAGTGTAGAATTCTTTCATTATCCTAATCCCTTTCTTCAGTAAAGGGGAATGTGCACAATGAGAAAAGTGGTGCACCTGCTGTGGCAGGGACAGGGCCCAATGAGCCACACCATCCTGGCTCTGCCAAACTGTTGCTCTGTGTGACTTTGCAAACGCCCTCTCCAGACCTCAGATACTCATCTACAACATCAGGGGGTTGAATCTGAGGATTGTGAAGAGCACCTTGAATCCTGACATCCGCTGAATTATTATAAACCGGGGAGGGCATAAATACGTGTCAAGAAATTTCTCATGAGAAAGAAACTCCTCTTCAAGTTGTGTAAAGTGTCCAGGCAGTTTTATCTAATTGCTCATCAAGTGGAGATTACGTATTATTTGGCTTAGATGAAAAGGAGCCCTTGAGAGTGGTTATAAATGATCTCCAACCAAGATACATCAGGCATCTGGGCAAAATGCCGAGTGCTAGGATGAGGAGGGACACAGAAGGCTTCCTAGATTCTGTAGCTCTCTATCCAGCTGTTTGGGCTGGAGATACTGTGGATTCCTTCCATTAAATAAGAAGCAAAGTGTGGCAGGACGACCTGAGGAAGTGTAGCCACGTTTGGAGATTGCTCTGCCCACAGTGCTCCTGGTGTGGAACAGGCGAGTCTCACCCTCTGCAAGGCTCAGTCTGTGTAGAAGAGGGAGGACCTCTGGGGTCCTGGTGGGGCCATTCTGCGGGGTTGGAGTGAGGGAAGGGGGTTGGGGGGCGGCCCAGGGGCTGCGGGTGAGTGGCTGAACAGGTAGGGCCCTGGGCTGCTCCTCCTTTCAACTGAGAAGCTTCTCTCCAATCTGTGTTATATACCAGCACCACATGAGATTTTATAAGAGGTTCTGAGGATCAAAAACATTTTTTTGGAAACCAAATTTTTGAAAGCTGTTTATTGTCTGAATCCAAGCTGCACCATAAGCAGGGGTATTGCCCCTAACTATTCAGAGGCTTTGCATCTGAACTGTGGGAGCAGAGGCCAAGAACTGTCTGGTTAAGAGTGGCTCTGGTCTGAGATTTTGGAGATCCACTTCTTTTCAGGAAGCCTCAGCCGCTGCCCACCACCCGGAGCAGCTGCGCTCAAACTCCAGCACATTAGCACCGCCTGGAGGGTCTGTGAGTCCTGGGGGGTCGGGCTGGGGAGTGTGCATTTCTACCCAGCACTTTGAGAATAGGTGGTCTGTAAAATGAAGGCCAGCCTCCTTCGCTTGTTCCTTCAGGAGTGGGCCCCAACTTACCTTCCCAGCCTCATCCTCCTCCTTTCCAATTATCCCGACAAAGTAATTGTCCCTGCACACACTCACGCATATCTCCCTCGCTCACCACGCTCCATCTGGCCAGACTGCCGGCCCCCACTCTGCATGTCTAAGGCACTGCACAATGCTATCTCTGCCAAAAAGCTCCCTTTTTCATCCATGGTCACAGACACCCCTCTGGGCTTATACGCTCTCTCCCATGGTGCTGGGCCCTTTTAATTTTTATGATCATCGGTGTCCAGCTCTCGCCTCCTCATTTGGACCACAGGATCCAGGACAGGGAGCCCATCTTACCTACCTCAGCATCCACATCATTGTTGACACCCTCACCTGCACCAGCCCCCGCCCACCAGACCAACCACCGGCAAGCCTGAGTGTGCGCACACAAAGGAAGTGTGAACATTTAAGAAATGCACCAATGGACTCATCTTGTCTACAATTCTTAATACCTCAAGACAGACTAACTTCTCTTGACTCTTTAAATTAGAACACAAGACAGGATTTTAGCCATTTCAATCCATGTTTTAGGCAAATTTTCCTTATATTCTGAAGCAGAGTCAGTGACGAACACATCATCACGAGATATAACTGCCACTTACGTCCAATACCAGAAGGTAGTGTAATGCAGCATTTAAGAGCTAGACGCAAGTTCAAATCCCAGTTCTACCTCTGATTGGCCGGAGAATGTAAATGCTCTGAGCTCCAGGCTCCTCACCTCTAATAGTGATAATAACAGCATCTACTTCCTGCGGATGGCATACGGATGCAACGGGATCATTATTAACACCAGCAATCCTAGCATGTATTGAGAGCCTACTCTGGGCCTAGCGTTGGGCATACATTCTTATAGCCAACCTACATGAAGTGCTTAGCGAAGTATGTAGCACATAATAGTCATTAAGGAAATGTTAACAATTATTATCAACGCTTTTCCCAACTTCTTTGCAAGTCCTATGTTATTATCCTCATCTCTCAAGGCTCAGAGCAAGTAGCCTGCTCAACAAATATTAGCAGTTTTTACTTTGTAATGGTCAATCTTTATACCTTTATAATAGGTACTATTTCCATGTTGGGAATGAAAACTCTATGGTTTGGAGAAGGTACCTTGAAAGACCCAGGATTTGAACCTGACTTTGGGTCCAGGCCTCTTGCTGCCCCCATCCCCCAGCTGGTGAATTTCAACTGCTCTGTGAACAGTCAGCTCACTGTGCCCTTTGCAGTCCATGAGCCGCAGAGAAGCATTTCCCCAGCGTGTCAGAGTATCCCTGAACCTGTCCCTCATTTTGGCAGCCCCGCAATCCTACAACCCACAGGAAGTTATCTCAATGACTGGAGAAAATGGATCTAGTATCAAAGGGTGTGTGACTCAGCCCCCGTTGCCTTGTACATCACCAAGGGGCCCGAAGGAAAGGGGAGTCTGGGCCATGGGACTGACCGTGACCCCGAAGAAGTTGGTCTCATTCATGGCATTGAGGATGATCCTGCCCAGCGTGTGGTCCGTGTAGTTGAAATCCTGGATCCGCTGGTGCCGACTGCTGGCGTGCAGTGTCTCCATGGCCCTCTGCAGCGTCTTGGCGATGACCCAGATGCCATCGTAGGCGTACCCATGGAACTTGCTGGGCCCCACGCCCGACCGCTTGTTGTTGTACTCTCTCTCATACTGCTGTGGAGTCTGTAAAACAGGGGGATGGGGGGACACCAGGTTATAGCCGGCAGAGACATCAGGCACATGGTGCCAAGAACTAACACTCTCCGATGCTTACAGTGAGTCAGGCACGGTGCCCAGCTCTTTATGGGCATTATCTCATTTAATCCACACAGTGACCTCATACAGTGAGGTACCGTTATTGTCTCCATTTTCCAGATGAGAACATTGATTTAGGAAAGTTGACTTGCCCAGGATCACATGGCTGGTGAGTGGCAAAGCTGAGACTTGCACCCTGGCTGTCTAGGAAGGCTAAGGTGAAGGAATAATGCACCCTAACTAGGCCTCCCTCTGATATTTGCAGGATTTGGAGCTACAGTACCAGTGGAGGACCACATTCCATATGTCTAAATATTTACATTATAGACAAGCCAATAAACCGCCCGGTAAAATATTTTTGCCTCCCCATCATAATAAATATACCTTCCTAATGATCTGGAAGGGCAAGTTTGAATACAGAATTTTGGGGCTCCTTGGAGCTTCAGGCTGGAGATAGAGGCATAGAGGGAGCTGGCTTTGCGGTGGGGCACACCTCTGTAGCCCAGCTCAGTCCACACCTCCTCCCCTTCCAGCATCATAGACCTTTAACAACCCCAGAGGTACAGCCCAATCTCAAGAGTGCAGACCCTGATAAGAAGCTCCCTGGCCCTGGAAGTGGTTCCAGTTCTTAGGAGGGAGGGGGTGCAAGCTCAGGGGTGGGGGGCATGACCCAGTGGCCTTGTGGATTCTGAGCCCTGTGGAGCCTGAGTGAGGCCTTCCTAGAGCATGGGGCCTAGGGCTGGTCCCAGGTGCCCAGATGTAAGGGCTGTTCTGACCCTATACTGTTTCCCTCTTCTTTCCTCTTCTGTAATAAAGCAAGGTCTGTGAATAATTCAGCATTTTGTAAAAAGAAGTTTTTTCTCCTGTTGAACTGAATTTCACAAAAGAACTTCATTGGTAATATTAACATTCTGATTGTGGCCACAAAGTAATGAAAACCTTTTTACTCCAATTGCTGAGGCTTACACATTCAAATGGATACCACCCCAGGAGAACTCATCACCCTTAACCTTCCCATGGGCCTCTCAAGTCACTTCTGAACTCCTCTGTCAGAAACGTCATCAGCCTATAGCTAAGTCTTTGGAAAAACCCTCTTTAGGGACAAATCACATATAGAAACCATTGTCAGTTTATACTGGGAAGGGCTCTTAGAGTTGGTCACACATGCTCCCCCCCACCTGCAGCCTGAGGCACAGAGAGGTCCAGAGACTTGCCCAAGGTTACACAGCTTGTGTGTGTGTGTGTGTGTGTGTGTGTGTGTGTGTGTGTGTGTGTGTAGCTACACTGGTCCCATTCCATCTCTGTTACGTCTTTAATTTTTGACTTTTGAGGGCATAATTGCTTTTTGCAAACCACCCCCAATTGTTTGGGGCCACGTCTGGTGTCCAAGGAGGGTGGTGAAGCTGAGCCCTCAAGGGCTGGGTCTCATGGCTGGAGCCCGAGTGAGTCTGTTGCCCATGGTTCAAGGTGTTAGCAGGACAGGGTCACACTCACTCGTGCCTGGGGACAGCCAAGGGCCTCCCAGAAGTATAATTGTGGACTCTAGGAGAGGCTTTTCGCCTGACCACATAGGAATGCTGATGGCCCAGCAATAGCACCCCCTCCTTTTTTGCTTCAGCTCCCACTGGATGACTCAGGTCTCATTCCTGTTGACAGTTTTCCTTGGAAATGCGTCATGTCCAGCCATCACATTTGTTCATCACTCAAAACACACAGCAGGAGCTCCTCAAATCCAAGGGTTCTTCCAGGAGGCAGCACCGTTTCTATGTCCAGCCTGGCCCAGAGCCTTGAGCTGCTCCTCACGCCCCCCTCAAGCCCTCCACCCTCATGTGCTCCCGTGGGGCCTGCTTTCTGCCCTCCACCCTTTTACTCCTCTTCACGGAGCACAAGGGCTGAAGGGCCCATAATGAGGCACACTCTCTAACTTAGACCTCTTGGGTCCTTTGATCACATCAAGTTGGTTGGCACCTCAGGGCTCTTGCACCAGCTGTTTCCTCTGCCAGAAAGCTTCCCCAGCTCTTTGTATGATATTCTCAGCATTCAGACGTCAACACTTGTCACTTCACAGGGGTGGCTTCCCTGACACACCCTTTCTAAACACCCCTCATTCTCCATCCACTGGTTTGATCTTCTTTACTGCCCTTTTCATATCCAGTAATGGTTCTACTTATGTGATCATTTGCCTCTTGTCTGTTCCAGCCCTCCCTTCTTCCCTGCTCCCTATGCCTCAACAGCTAGAATTAAGCTCTGTGGGGTCAAGATGTTTTCTGTCTTGATCACCCATGGCAATACCTACAGAGATCCTTGATAATCCTCAATGTCTCCATTTGAAAAATGAGAAAGTGGGATCAGGTGATCTAGAAGTTTCCTCTTGGCAACATAGGTAGGACCCTGGCACAGTAGTCAGGACAGAGGATTTGGAAGCAGGCAGCCCTGCCCTCCATCTCTGGCTCTGGGTTTGCTGTGACCTGGGGCGAAGTCCCCTCTCCTGCAGGTTTCTATGTCCTCTCTTGCTGGGTGGTCATGAGGATTCAGTGACATGAAGCATGCAAGGCACCCAGTCTGGTGTCCAGGATATAGTATGCTACCCACTGTTACTAACAGTAAAGGTGGCTTGCCCAATCCAGCCACCCAGCGCGGCTGGTGTGGCTGCTAACCCAGGACGCCCCGAAGAGCCAAGATTGTGCCGACATCTGTGCTGGCAGGGGTCAACGGTCCTCCAGAGCGTGCAGGCCCTACCTTACTTCCTTAACCAATCCCCAATTATTGGGCAGTTAGGATGTCTCGAATTTGGATGCGAAGAGCATCCTTGTATCTAAACTTTCTGAACACATACTGGTACTTATATTTTCAGAATAAATTCCCAGAAGTATAATTGCTGAGGCAAAGAGTATAACAAACTTAAACACGATTCACCCATACTTCAGCCAGAATATTCTCCCCAAATATGAGAAATTAAAATCCCACTGGGTATGAAAGTACCCATTTCTCTGCATCTTTGACAACAATGAATTTCACAATTTTAAAAACCAGCAGTTTATTAGGGTAAGTAAAAGAGCATATCCTCTTTTAATTTTGATGTGCAGCTTTCTGACTACCCATTAGAGTGAGCTCCTTTCAAATACCAATAGGCAATTTTTACTTCTTAGGTGCATTTCTTTCTTTTTCTTTTTTTTTTTTTTAGGTGCATTTATTTTTTATTCAATATTGCTATGGTGATAGTCACACCTTTTAATGTTTTGTTTAAATGCATTCTTGTTATTATTCCATCCTTTACTATTTGGCTATATATTTTCTTTGATTTTTAAATATGATTTGGGTCTAATTCTGGTTATTAATTTAGCTACTGGCTATGTTAAAAGTATTATAAATTATAAATTGGATTTGTTTTTTCTAATTGCTTTAAGCATCAAAGTCATGAGGCCCCTCTGACTTCTCTCTTGGATTTTGATCCTGTGAACTTGCTCAGATGGATACAAAGGCATCCGGGGCTGGTGGTGTCTATATTTGAGTCCTGTTTGTTCAATCTAATAATTATATTCAGATGATGTTTCCAGACCTCTTCCCTACCAGAAAATGCCCCTGGGTCATCCTTCAAGGTTTCTATGACCCTTTTAAAGTCAGGAGTCCAGACCTGAGGCGAACATTCTCAGTGTGCTCTCACCAAGGGATAAATGAGTATAATTTTTTAACTTCCTTAATGTTGTTTATTGGGGTCATTTTTTTGTGGAGACAGCAGGGGGCACAAAATCATATCATTTATTCAACTTGAGCTTGGAGCAAACACAAGCCCCTGTGTGCACTTTTTACATATGTACTTACAAATCCATATCTTTCTATCTCACAACACTGTCCTTCATCCCTCAAGTGAAGAACACTGGAAATATGGCTGCTGACCTCATTTCTGTGGGAAGAGTCCTTGGAATGGGACAGGTGTAACTAAGCCCGGAAAGGTGACCTCGTTGTCACTGTCTTAGCAAGCACCGAGTTGAAGACATTGCTACCACATTATATCCCAGGCCATTCATCACTTCCCAGGTGAAGCCAGCACCAATCTCCCTTGGGCAAAACAATGACAGCAGGAAGAAACACTCTCACAAATTGTCTGAGAAAAAGTAGTAGTTGCTCTTCAAGCCGGCCTCCGATTATTCAGGGCAGAAGAATTTCTTCCATTGTAGAGCTGACACTGAAGGCTGATTAATTACTCATTCTCTGAGGTCAGGTTTATCATGAGATGCTAAAAGTTTCTGAGAAAATAACTTTATATAGATAGTCCCAATTACTGACAGGTTGTGCTCCAGCATATTTTTGAAAGGCAGTTGTTGAAACTTGGAACATATTTTTCCACAGAAACTATGTTATAAATAGTGGTTAGGCTCCTAGGCTAGCCCACACAAGCTTGCTAACCCACAATGTGACTAAACCTTATGGGTCTGTCATTCCAGCAGAACCAAGCAGAGTCCTGCTTTCTGAGAGAGAGGAGCCTCATGGACAGAACACAGCAGAGGGTGAAGAACTCATCCTCTTCCACATCTCCAGCTGTCACCCTCAGAGTGGAAAAACTAGGAGAGTTTCTCTCTGGCATCCCCTGTGGGATTTGGGGATCCCAGAGTCTCACTTGGGAGCTACACTAGGGAGTATTTAATCTCTTTGTGTCTATACCCCAGTTTGTGGATCACCTGGGGACCTTGTTAAATGCAGATGCCAGAGCCCTACATTTTGATTCAGTATGCCTATGGGATATTTTTAAGAATCTGTATTTCTATAAACCTCCCAAGATCTCAAGACTATATAAATAGGTTACTACTGATTAAGTCCCTCCTACAATCCGATTACTGGATCTTCTCAATAGCAATTTCCAGATACTTGCTGAGCTCCATCTTAGAATCCTTCAGTGCGGAGAAGCTCTCTCTCTCTTCAGGAAGAATTTCCACTTAAGAAGTGCTTGCTGTCTAGGAGACTAGTGTTCTGGATACAGCATCTCCAGCACCTCCCTATGACCTGTATTCTGCATGCAGTGTCTCCTTGTGGAGCTGCAGTAATCATGTCTGTTCCCTCTTATACACAACAGCCCCTCAAAGAGCTGAAGGCAGTGGCATGCTGTCCTGTGCCTGGCATGCTGTTTTCTACTTTTGAAGCAAAATAGTCTCAGGTCATACTTCCACTCTGATCGTGATGAAATGGCTTATATCAGACCAAAGTTCCCACGAAGAACATTCAGAGAAGCAGAAAAAAATATAAAAATAGCTATTCAAAGGCTTCATAAAGCAAGCAGGACATCTAGGACTTGAGGATCAAGATGCTAAAGAGAAGAGAATGCTTTGAGAAGAGTCCAGCATTCTTTGCTGTCTCCCTTGGGGCATTTGATGCTTTGTAAGTAGGAAAGCTAGTTGCAGGAAAACAAAACACTGAATCAGAGTTTTCAGCCATCCCAAAGGGAAGGGAAGATAAAAAAAACTGCAGTTCAAGGCTATCAGGGTAGCAAGGCTTGTAACACCAAGGTCTTGGAGAAAAACGAAGCACAGAAAAGTAAGCCCAGTATTCAGACTGGCCTTTGCACTTGAAATAGTTCATGATAACCAAGCTGCATAAAGCAAGAGGCTGAGAAACCAAGAAAAAGCAGTGGCTTTAGAAATTAAGAGGTGTTTGGAGTATCACGGTATTAGGAAGAAAGAAGTTGAACCCCAAGGCCAGTAAACACCCCAGGATTTCAGCTAATAACAATGAAGAATAAATACTAGGAGTAAGGGCAAACCAAAAATAGGCCGGGTCTTATAAAAACCAAAACCATGCCTGGAATCATCTCAGTTCTTGATTGGATTAGGTGATCTTTTCTTAGTCTAACTGCCTTCTTGGAGAGAAAGAAATCTTCTCTGAAGAAAGATAATGCCATCTGTAGCCTCTACATTTTTTTTTCATCTCCAATTATATCAATAAAATTTAACAGGCATATCAGGAAATAGGACCAAATAATAAGAAGAGAAAAGGAGGGACAGAAGAAGGAAAGCAGGCAGGCAGGCAGGCAAAAAATGAGGAAGGGAATAAAGGAGGAAAGAATAAAGGAAAGAAGAAAAATAGACAATAGAAACAGACCCACAGATGATTCAAATCTTGAAGTTATTAGACATGACTTTAAAAGAGGAACATTGGGCAACCCTAGTGGCTCAGGGGTTTAGCGCCGCCTTCAGCCCAGGGCGTGATCGTGGAGACCCGGGATCGAGTCCCATGTCAGGCTCCTTGCATGGAGCCTGCTTCTCCCTTTGTCTGTGTCTCTGCCTCTCTCTCTTTCCTTTCTGTGTTTCTCATGAATAAATAAGTAAAATCTATAAAAAAAAATAAATAAAAGAAGAATATTTATGTGTTCAAAAAATAGATGAAAAGATACAGAATATTACCAGAGAACTAGAAGCTATGAAGGAAAAAAAGAAAACAGCAGAGTCTAAAAATGAAAAATAGGACAACTGAAATTAACTCAATAAGATGGATGGAGCAGGATATTAGACACAGCAGAAGGCAGGTTAATGAACTAGAAGGGTAGTAGTAGTAGTAAATAGCAATAAATATTCAGACTGAAACACAGAAAAAAAGGCTAGAAAATAAGAAGTAAACCTAAGAGATATATGGAATATGTTGAAAATGTCTAGCATACGTATAATTGTTGTCTTGGAATGTGAGGAAAGAGAGAATAAGCAGAAAAATATTTAAAGGGATATTATGGTAGAATCTCTCCAAACACATTTCAATTCACAGATTCATGAAGTTGCATGAACTCTGTGAATTACAATCAAGATAAACCCAAAGAAAACCTCACGGTCAGTATAGCCCAGTAAAACTGCTGAAGACCAGAGCATAGATAAAATCTTAAAAGCAGCTAGAGGAAAGAAGATACATTACCTCCAAAAGAGCAACAAAAAATCAAGCAGCTGACTTAATAGAAACAATGGAAGCTAGAATACAAATCATGGCTAGCTAGAATTCTACACCTCAAAGTTAAAGATGAAAAAAGAAAATTTCAGACAATTGGAAACTGAGAGAATTGGTCTCTAGCCAACCCCCAGTAAAATAAAGGCTCTTTGGGCAGAATGAAAGTGTCATAAACAGAAGAACAGAAATGCAGGAAGGAATGAAAAGAAATGGAAAGTGTAGATATGTGAGTAAATCTAAATGAAAAATGACAACAGGAATTGCCAGGAATATCCAGGGAAATCTTAATAAGAACAAAGTTGAAAGATTACACGACTAGGTATCAGGTCTTATAATAAAGTTTTAGTTATTGAGACAGTTATATTGGTTAGTGGATATGCAACTGGAAGAGAATGAAAAGTCTAGGAATAGATTTATACTATATACAATGATTAATTTATGACAAAATTGACACCATAGCATGGGGAGAGCATGGTGAGGATGATGGACTTTTTAATAATGGTCCCGAATCAACTGGTTATCCATATGGGCAGAAAATGAATCTAGATCTTAACTCATATCATACATAAAATCAACTTCCTGTGGATTCTATATCTAAATGTGAAAGGGAAAACAAAACTTCTAAAAGATAAGATAGAAAATATTTCCATGAGTGTGGGTGGGCGAAGATGTTTAAACAGAACACAGATATACTAATCATAAAGAAGACAAACTGGACTACATTAAAACTAGGAACTTCTGTTCTTCAAAGTATATCATTAAGAGAGTGAAAGTTTAAGTTCAAGAATGGAAGACTGGGAGAAGATATAAATAATACATATAACCATCCAAAGATTCATGTGCAAAATTTAAAAAGAACTTCTACAAATCAATGAGAAACAGGCAGAGAATCCAAGTAAAAAAATGGGCAAAAGACTTGAACAGGAAATTTGTAAAAGAGGGTATCAAAGTGGCCAGTAAAGATACGGAAAGGTACTCAACTTCATCAGTCATCAGAGAAATGTAAATTAAAACTCAAATGAGATACGACTATACACCCACTAGATTGGCTAAAATTAAAAAGCTGACAATACCAAATGTTGGTGACCATGTGAACCAACTGGAACTCTCAATCACTGCTGGTGGGTGTGTAAATTGGTACCACCACTTTAGAAATCTGTTTGGCAGGGTCTACTCAAGCTGAACATATGCATACTCTGTGACTCAGAAATTCCACCCCTACGTATGCACCCAATAGTAATTTGCACATATATTCACCAAAATACATCAAATACCTAGAAATAGACCAAACACAGTATGTGCAAGAATTCCAGACAGAAAATTATAAAACATTTCTAAGAGAAATTCAAGATGACCTTGGTGAATGTAGGGATATACAAAATTCATGGACTGGAAGACTATTAGTAAGTCAATTTTTCCTAAAGCGACCTACAAATTCAGTAAAATCCCAATAACAAACCAGGGCAGATTTGTGTATATGTGTGTGTAAACTGACTCACTGCTCCTTTCTCCAGCTCTGAGGCTGCTGTGCTAAAGGAAAAGAAGCACATTTGTCAAGCACCTATTGTGTGTTTGGCACCCTATAAGATACTTTTCTCTGCTTTACTTTATCTAATCCTTATAAATCTTATAAACGAGATATTATTATCCCAGTATTGAAAAAAAAACAATTTCCAAAAGGTCAAATGCCTTGCCCAATGTCATTTTATCACTATCACTATGTCACCTGATTTAGCTGTATATAGCAGTAAATAATTATCAGTGACTTAGAGATAATTTATTTTTCTCTCATGTAAAAGATGTCCATGTGTAGGCAGGGCATGGCTGCTATGGCAGCTCCACAGTGTAATCAGGGACCCAGCTCCCATCTGTATGCAACACTACCCTAGAATGAGGTTTCCTTCTCATGGTCACTTCTTAATCCAAGATGGGATCTAGCCATCCCATCCATATTCCAGCCAACAGAAAGGAGAAGGGAAGAGAAGGCCAAGCTCTCTTCTTAAAGGAGTCTTCCAGAAGTCCCATATAACACTCCTACTTATATTCCTTGGCCAGACTTAGAATCCTGGCCTTATCTAACTACATGTCCCTTTCAGCTGCATGGCAACATACCTACTTAAAAACCAGAGTTGTGTTACTGAGGTAGACTGGGGGGCCAGGGATGTTGGTATGGATGACTAGTCATCTTTCAGAGTCTCCCAGTTGGGAAGTGGTGGCCAAAATTCAAATCTAGTGAGTGCCCTTATTACTTATGATCCTCCATGGGCTATCATACTCTTCCTCCGGATCCCATGTTCCTCTGCTACACTACTTGTCCCCCATTGAATTCCCAGGGCAGCAGTAGGGAACAAGAGCCTCGTGGGGAAGGTGGGGGGCAGAGGCATTGGCATTGTGAAGGATTACCTCTCCAGGGAGTATGCCTGCTTTTCCACGACCCCTTCCCTTCCTCTTCTCTAGAGCCCAGAGCTTCTCTAAAAGTTCTACATTTTTTGTCAGGGAGCTCACACGGCAGTGACAATGGGATGGATGCAATTTTTCCTAGGTCATTGGCTCTACATTGAGGACTCACTTGATTGGTGTTTCTTTCACTTCTGCCATCTTGAATCAATAGTCATGGGTGGTTGCAGAAGCCTCTAGTCAGAAAACATTACAAAACTCTTCTAAAAAATGAACCTGTGCATTTGATTGGGGGGTTGGGCCACCTCTGAGGTCCCCAGTGATTCCAGGGTTTTGTGAACATCTCTATCTGGTGCTTGGGTTCAGCTCTGTGTCTCAGTGGGAAAATGGGGAAAATGTCCAGAGAGGCTGAGCCATCACCAGAGGAACCTGGCTAGAGTGGTAAATGCTCACAATGGAAACAAACCTAAGAGGACTCTGAAAAGTGAAAGCTGACAATGGAAATCACCAATGTCAAAGAGTTCCTATGGGGGAGCAGAGTGGTAATGGGGAATCTCAGTGAGGAGAACGAGCCCGACAGTAGAGCCAAAGCCAGTGCCCAGAGACTGTCCTCATGAGGTTCCAGAAGACCAAACTCTGGATGTGCTCAGGGAAGCCTGAAGGTCTGCACTTATCCCATCACTGGAAATTCCAAGAGGAAGAGACAGATGAATGTCCTCTGGAGTCCCATTACCTTATTATTCCTCCTACCAGAACTCTCTTGGGCGCCCATGAAAGGGTTGGGCTGGCAGGACTGGCAACAGGTGTATGGAAGGGGGAACCTCAGAGAACGCAGTCCAAGAGGGGCCACTGTTTTGTCTGATTCTGCACCTTTCTCTGCCATGAGTCACCTTTATTCTGGGGATTCCAAGATTTAACATTATGACCATGTCACACAGCTCACTGTAAGAACCCAGTACTGTATTTACACAGAGCCAGAGAACGTAGATGCGAAAGGACCCCAGGAGTTAGCTGGTCCCAATCTCTCATTTTCATTTGGGAAACTGAGGCTGGGGTGGGGGTGGGGTGAGAAGGACTAGCTGTGGAGGTAGATTAATTGGTGGGAATACCAGGATTTGTGCCAGATCTCTTGATCACCAGACCCACACTCTTCTGTTATGTCACCTACTGGCAGTGACCCCACTGAGACAGAAAGGGCTGATTTGGGTGCATTCTGTTCTAAGCTTGTCACAAGTCTTGCGGGGAGACTTTGAGGGGGAAGGAGTTCTGGGTAGGGAATCAGCAGTCCTGGCTTCAGGTCCTGGAGCTGTCCCTGACCCTCTGGGTGACTGTATTAGTTTCCTAGGGCTGCCATAACAAACTTCCACAAATGCGGGTGGCTCGAAATAACAGAAGTTTATTCTTTCCCGGTTCTGGAGGCCAGGAGTCTGCAATTAAAGTGTCGGGGGGCTGGTTCCCTCCGGGGGCTCTTAGGGAGAATCTATACCATGCTTCTCTCCTCGTTCCTGATGGCTGCCAGCAATCCCTAGCTTTCTTTTTCTTGTGGACGTATCACTCTAGTTTCTGTCTGTGCCATCATATGACCATCACCATGTGGCAAATCTCCCCCTGCCTTTCTCTCTTTTGTTAAAAGATTTTATTCATTTATTTGAGAGGGAGAGAGAAAGAGAACACAAGCAGGGGGTGGGGCAGAGGGAGAGGGAGAAGCAGACTCCCCGCTGAGCAAGGAGCCTGACACGGGGCTCATCCTAGGACCTTGAGTTCATGACCTGAGCAGAAAGCAGACGCCTAGCTGGCTGAGCCACCCAGGTGCCCCTCCCTCTAACTTTCTCTTAGAAGACCCTCGCCATTGGATTTAGGGTTTACCCAGGCAGTCCAGGATGATCTTATCTCAAGATCCCTAAATTAATTACATCTGCAAAGACGCTTTTTCCAAATCGGGTCACATTCACGGCTTCCAAGGGTTAGGACACTGGCATATCTTTTTAGGGGTTGCTATTTAACCAACTACAAAAATCTTGGGTGTGTCCCTTCCCATTTCTGCTGCTTAGCTTTCCTAAGGAAGGATGGCAAGAGCTCACTGACTGGATTCTACAAGTGTCTGCTTGTCTTCACGGACACTGATGGACCCCAAAATCTAGGCCTCAGCTCAGCAGCCCATGAAGGCTGACCACAGTCCCCAGGAGTCATGTATGGCACAAATTCAAATTCAAGAACCATTTCCCATGTCTCTTGACCTTCCTTTGACCATAGACTCTTGGAGATTAGTTGGGGAACTAGGCTGTGGTCAGACTACAAATAAGAATGTTTTATTCAACTGCAGGCCCCACGCCCCAGGAAAAGAGCATGCAACCATAGCACGTGAAGGGGCACCTGGCTGGCATGGTGGTTGAGTGTCTGCCTTTGGCTCAGGTCGTGGTCCTGGGACCCCGGGATCTAGTCCTGCATTGGACTCCCCACAGGGAGCTTACTTCTCCCTCTGCCTGTGTGTGTGTGTGTGTGTGTGTGTGTGTGTGTGTGTCTGTGTCTCTCATGAGTAAATAAATAAAATCTTTAAAACAAAAACAAAACAAAACAAAACAAAAACCGGAGCATGTGTAGAGGACAGGCTGAGCATGGAAGGAGCTTGATAAACACAACCTGTTCAGGGCCAGGACCCGCGGGAGGCAAGCAAGGTGTGTAACTGAACAGGGGGCCAAATACCTCAGGCATCCAAATCAATGATATTTAAAAAAAATCAAAACGAATGCAAAAAACAAAAACAAAAACATGATGAATAATTTTAAATAAAGACAAGATCCAGTCTTGCAATTGTGGGATTAAAATCCCTTGGTTCACCCTAATCCCAGTCCTGTGAATCTTTTATTTTTTTTTTAAGATTTTATTTATTTATTAGAGACACAGAGAGGCAGAGATACAGGCAGAGGGAGAAGCAGGCTCCCTAAGGGAAGCCCAATGTGAGACTGGATCCCAGGACCCCAGGATCATGACCTGAGCCAAAGGCAGATGCTCAACCGCTGAGCCACCCAGGCGTCCCCCATTGTGGATTTTTTTTGCATGTTAATTTTGATTTTTAAAAAATATTGCATTATAATACTTTTCTCCTTAATGACTGAGGTTTTTAACAACACTTTAAATTTTGCCCTCATGCTCTGCACTGGCCGTGTGACTTACAACAGGAGGGGACAGGGCTGTTTAGTTTGGACATGACTTGTGTGGGCCCTGAGGAGAAGTAGTAAGTCCTCTACTACTAGAAGGATCGGAGAATCTGATAGGAGGTTGGTCTAGATAATCTGTAGGAGAACCCTAAAGCCTCTGATTTCAAGAGGCAGATGCCCCAGATTTTCCCGCATAACTTCAAGCATCTTGTAACCTCAGGATGATGTAGGAAATTCAGTCTCTTGCTTCAAACATCTCAGAGGCAAGGACTGGGTGTCGTGGAATTTTGGAAGCTGTCCCATGCCAGGAGCCTGGCTCTGCTCTAATGGTACTATTATATCCTGAGAGGCCCATGAGTGGGTCACCCACACTATGGGTGAACAGCCCCAGGAATAGCCACAAAGTATTATATTCCCAGGCACAGAGCTATGGGAGTGAGGTCAGCCTCCTCACCAATCCCAAATAAAAACCATTAAAATGAAAAAAATAAAATAAAATGAAAATCAGTGACCTGGGAGATGTTGTTATAAAGTCAGAGCACCTCCTCCAAAAGACACTGCAAAAAAATGATCTTCCCAAAACGCAGTCCTGTGTCTTGCTCACATCCATGCATGGCTCATCCACCCTGTAGCATCTACACTCCTTAGAACAACATTCAAGACTCTTTGCATGGCATCTTGCAACTCTTACGCCCCAAAGCCTCACAGATCTTTTTTTTTTTTTTTAAGATTTTATTTATTTACTCATGAGAGACACAGAGAGGCAGAGACACAGGCAGAGGGAGAAGCAGGCTCCCTGTGGGGATCCTGATGTGGGACTTGATCCCAGGATCCCAGGATCCCGACCTGAGTCAAAGGCAGATGCTCAACCGCTGAGCCACCCAGGTGCCCCCAGCTTCACAGATCTTGAGTGTAATCATTTCTGTCTTTGGTCCCCTGAAGTCCTCAGTTCAGTTACTATGCTGCCTGCTTGCATGAAATTATTTTTTTTAGTTTTTGCATTTTCCTAAGGTTTTATATTATTTTGAGATTAAATCTAGAGTGTCCCTGGACTCGAGTCTCTGCTAACAAACTACAAACTTTTACGCCTTTAAAAATAACACTTACTGAAATGAAATGAGTTGTTTCTGCCCATTATTCCACATCTCACAAAACTTTTTATATGCTCATCGATTTTTGTATGAAAATAATTTCTTCCAACATTTTCTAGCCAGAGTGTTTTTCCAGCATTCCCCAGGTGCCAGCATGATCTAAAGAGTTGTTTACAAAATGTGTCCTCATGATTTGCCATTTTTTGGAGAAATCAATAAATCATTCTTATAGAGCTGGCTCTGATTGAGATTGAATAATGGATAAAAAATTATATATATAAATATATATAAAATATATATATATAGCTTTACCATGAAGTTTAATTCCTTTAATGGAACCAGAGTTGGGTGGAGAAATGAACAGTCTGAGCTCACAGAAGACGAAGGAGAATTGTGTGCACTGCTGGCCTTGATTCTCGCTGGTGGTTAGAACTAAGAGACAGATATAATCATCTTCATTCACCAGGGCCGCCATCCCCGGATTCCTGATAACACTTAACACTGATAGGTAACAGTGGACTTCTGAGGTGTTTTTATATATGTCACAGTGCCTGGTTCTCTCGCAGCAGTCTGAGATAAGCAGGGAGGGGTTAGTAAGGCCCATGACAACATGCGGAGCTCCCTGTCCAAAGTGCTGCTCCCGGTAAGGACAGCACTGAGAGGCCAGGCATCACACCAGCCACACTGCACAATCTGCCACCAGAGGAGGGTATTTTTACTGCTACTATGCAGATGAGGAAACTGGCTCAGACAACTCAAGCTCAAGGTCACACAGCTGGTACGTAGCAAAACTGGGGTTCAAGCCAGTCTGGCTGGTCTCCTGCACATGTTTCCCAAAGTCTACGCGAGTCCTCTCCTCTAGGCTGACAGGAGCATCATTGAGCCTGAGAAATGACATTCCACATCAGAGGTCCATGGAGTGAAAGCCTGACAGAGTCTGAAAGGCAGGCTGTACTTGATGCTGTAAAAATCATGACTCCGTCGCTTACATGTACACTGTGTTTTGTGCTTACGAAGCACCCTTACCTCATTTGATTCTCAAGTTCTTTAGGGGGCATGCAGTGGAGGTCTGGCTATCCCCATTTAGCAAGCTCAGAGAGGCCAAGTGATTTGCTCAAAGTCACAGAGCAAAGGCAAGAACAAGATCTGGGTGCTTTGTACCAACATCATCAGACAAGATGATCAAAAGAGACAGGCCTGGGGGCTGAAGTGGGCAGACCATGGCACTGACCTTTCCTGAGATGGTCTTGATCTGCTTGGAGCTCAGGGGCTCGAAGTCCACGCCAATGTAGCCCTCCATGGCAGCAAGCAGATTCTTCCGGAGACAACGGGATGAGTTGGCTTCTGTGTGCACCTGCTCCCACCAGGAAGGCTCATACCAGCCCGGGATGATCCATTGGTATTTGCTACCATACATGTTCTCCTCATAGGCCTGTAACAGATGGGTTGACCATGAAGGTACCAAGAGTTAAACATTTGTTCAAGGCTTTGTGCCCTGTGAGACAGGTGGAGGGGGCTCAGACATCCTCTTACCAGAGGGTTTATTAATTTTTCTATTATTTGCTCTGTTATCTCTTTTCATCATCTCTCAAAAGAACCAAGGTGGTTTACTGGAAACATATAGAATAAAATAATAAACACTGAAATAAAAATTTAAACATGAGGGCTTGACCAAAGCCAAATAAGGACACTATAAGAAAACTATAGACTGGTATCTCTGATGAACATAGTTGCAAAAGTTCTCAACAAAATATTGGCCAAATGAATTCAAGAACACACTGAAAAGATTATATGCTGCGACCAAGTGGCCTTTATCCCTGGGATGCAAGGATGGTTCAACACACACAAATGAATAAAAGTAATATATCACATTAGTGGAATTAAAGATAGAAGTCACATGATCATTGCAACAGATGCTCCCTGTGTACTGTGATGAGCTGTGCACGTCTTATAACATGAATGTTAAATGACCCCTCAGTTCATTTCTGGAAGGTCATGAACACATGGGGAAACAATTCATGTCATAGCCCTTTGCACTCCTTGGCCTACAACAGACACAGCACAGAGGCCAGGAGGATGTGGCAGGGGAGCCTCCAGGATTGCTTTGGACTCCAGGAATGTTCTGGTTTCCCTCCACTTAGGCTCTGGGATGCTAAGCCAGGCTCTGCCCCACAGCAGGGTAGGCCAGAGACTCTAAGTGCATCTGTATATTAGAGAAAAGTTACTGTCAAGTCTGAGAGTTGGGGGAGAGCTCCTCCCATTCCAACATCTGGGAGGTGACTCTTCTAGAATTCTCTTAACACCTAAGAAAGCCCATCCCACAGTGTGGAGCATCTCATTGGGATAAATGTGAGTTAAAATGTTTGTTCCTTAATGTAACCTCAGATCCCATCTCCACGGCCTCTGCTCATTAGTTCAGTGAAGCCTCTGGAGATTAAACTGAAATTATTTAACGAAAGAGCCCTTCAACTGCCTTGAGGCAGCGATCACACTGCCTTTTCTCTAGACTCCTCTGATGATATGAGGCGTTCACCTCCCCAATTATAGATAATATATTTTTCATAATGCAGCCTCAGATCATAGTCATTTTTCCAGCAGCTACATTATAATCTTGTCCCCAACACAATTGTTGTAGAAAACACAGACAGCCCTCATATTCTCATTGCATGATAACATCCCAGTTCAACAAAGGCAGGCAATCTCCTGGTCTTCCCTCTAAAGAATGGGGTTTAGTCCCAGGAAACTTTCTTCTAAAGAATAGATAATCCAAGATCTGTCTGGGGGCTAGACTTTTGAACAAAAGGCTCATCCCAGGGATTCCAGATCACTGTGTCAACAGCAGAGCTTGTGAGACTTTACCACTCACATCCTTTATTGAAAGGTAGGAACTCAGATGGCTTGAGCCCCTATATGTGCTTGGCCAATTCTACACATTCTCTTATTTCATTTTCACAACAATCCTATGAGGTATGTGTTATTATTTCTATTTTATAATTGGAGAAATTGGGGCTCAGGGATCAAAGGATTTGCCTATATATATATATATATATATATATATATATATATACCGCTAAGTCAAGGGGACAAGATTCAAAGTCCATTTTTGGAAGTTCCCCTCTTTCCCTAGCAAAATAAGTACAATGATACTTTCTGGAAGCTTTTTCAATCTTAAAAGGTTGAGGCAAGAAGACAGCCTCACTTATTAGGAAAGTATGTTAAGGAACGTATATTAGGTGAGGGAGCTGGAACATTCCATCCAGGAACGTATGTTAAGTAGGAGTCAATAGATACAGAGTGAGGATAAGAGGCCTTCTAATCTGCAGAGGCAGATCTGCATTACTCTCCCAGGACAAAGATCTTGTGATAATGTAGAGGCAGCCCGGAGCAGGAAGTCAGGAGCCTCCCAGGGATCTGCTTGACAGCTCTCTGACCTGCCCTTGTCTCATTAGGAGCTGTTCTTGTGAGTGAATTTTCCAGAAAAGTGAAGCTTTGTCCATTTGAGTGACAACAGATTTTGTTTAGAATGTTATTCAGTTTTGTGGAAGATAAACATTTTCCTACTGACCACATAAAAAAAGATTACAGTCAAGCAGCACCAGATTCTCTGCACCTGCCAGCTGGGTGACTCTGGCACACAACCCCTCGGGTCTCACTTTTCCCATCTATAGCCTGTGGAAAGCAAAGCCTAGCTCACTGGGTTGGCGTAAGCATTAAATGGGATAACCCGTGCACCATGCCTGGCCATCACTACATTCGGGAACATTTTAGCAAGCTCCTTCTCGTTCCCTTCTCCTCTCCGTAATGCACGACTTTATCCTGAACGCCAGTCACTGTTATGGCCTGTGCACAGTAACGCTGTTGGGTCTCAGGTGTCACTTTTCACTGCCATTGAGTCCCTGTCCTCTCTGATTTTGCTTCTTTTAAACTGCTATGGCTTGGAAAGCAGGCACCTGGGTTGTTAAGCGTATGTGTAGAGCAAAAGTCAATAGGCTTCGAGTGAGTGTCTAAGAGGCTCCCAGGCAAAGTAAGTAGACTGGTTTAAATATACCCTCCAGCATCTAAAGGAACTGAGGGGAAGGCTCTGGTCTTCTGTTCTGCAATTTCCATGTTCAGAGGGGCTGAGGTTGTTATGCACATAAGCTGGGAGAAGCTGCTGGAATGCTCATCTGTCTCCTTCGCCAGAGGGGGAGTGTTTGTAGGGTGGGGTCCCCTCTTCCCTGGGTCCTCACTGCTTAGCACAGTGTCTGGTGTGCACAGCGCACCTGAGAAAAATGGGTGTGGGGCGACTGAACGTATTTCCAGTTTCCTCGGTCACCTTAGTTTTTTCCCTCTCTCTGCCTCTGGTAGGAATGTGATCTCAGGACCTGTGGCCACCAGTGGGCCCTGCCATGTGGTGACGGGCAGTCCTGAGCTCACCTTCTTCAGCCTCAGGGATCACTTTGGTTCTTATTAGCTGCAGACAGGTAACCATGACGTAAATTATTTTTAAACATCCAGTTTCTGCTTTTCATGATGTTTCCTTTCGCCTCCTCCCCTCCACACGCAAGAGGGACATTTCCCTTTTCCTAATCCAGTCACATCAATGACAGTAATGAACCCTCACATCAGGAAGGCAGTTCACAGTTGGGATGACGGTCTCCTTCTGCGACCTTAATTTCAGCCTCTTGCCAACCCCGTGAGGCCGATGGGGCGAGGACTGCTGACTCCACTTTAGAGGTGAGGGAGCTGGAGACCAGAGCTGTCAAGTGACCTGCCTGAGGTCACACAGCTGGTAGAGCTAAAACCAGAACCCAGGCCAGAGTGCTTGAGAATTTAGAATAGACCCCCCCCCGGGGGGGGGGGGTGCTGGAAGAGAAGACAAAAGCGAGGAGACATGCTCATTCTGTGCTGAAGCCCAAATGAACATTTTGCCACAGGGCTATAAATAGGCCTTGCATTTGCTGGAGTCTGCGCTTCCATTGGGTGGCGGTTCCAATCTCAAGAACACAGCAACATGCTGCAAAGTTTGCACTGCGGCATTTGGATGGCAATGATGCGGTTGTTTCCATCTGATCTGCACTCTGACCCTGACACAGCCAGGAAGGCTCTTTCCTGGGGCCTCTGCTCTGAGCGGCTCCTCCCTCTGTCACACGCCAGCCTTGATCCAGTAGGAAGACACTGAGCAGACTCTCCTCAGGATCTTCCAGACTTGCCAGAAGAATTCCTTCCCTACCAGGTAAGAACTTAAGCCCTGGAGGGCTTGCATCTGAGGGTCTGACACTTGGGATAAACACCCAACAAAAAATTTGCAAGGAATTCCTCAATACACAAATCCACCCGCAGACTCAAAGAGGGAGCCTATTGCAAAATGCCCACGGTCCAACAAGAGGAAAGCAGGATGAGGAGGAGGATGGTGTCCCAGGCCATGTGGAAGGCAGGCAGCCCAGGGCTTTGGGTCAAGAGGAAGATAGCCACACCGTCTGTTCTGAAGCAGAAACCATGGCTGGAAATGCCACTCAGAATATAATCCCAGTGCATGGCCCAGAGGGAAATCACAGCCACTCCTCCACTTGGGTTTGGCTCAGAGCGGAGGACGAGGTCTGACTACATTTCTTGTAAAAGGGAGATGGCCAGTGACCAGTGTGGTGTCTTCAAGGATCATTTTTCTGAATCTATTCTCCTGGAGTTATTACACATCATCCTCCAGCTGTCTGTAAGGCCTTGGGGATATGGTGAAGGCTGGGGAAGGGGGAGGGGGGACGGTTTCTTCCCCCCAAAGAGATGACATTCTCCAATATGGAGCATCATTCTCCTTTTTAAACTGGGCCATTTTTAGACCTCAGGTTGTATTGTATGAGTAAAGGTTTATGAGTAAAACTATGAGCCAGGTTCTGAAGTTAAATGTATTAAATCCATTTGCTCCATTTTTTCAATTTTTCTCACATTCGTTCTTAGATTTTCATATGGAAAGACTCCTCGTTACCCCTAACTGGAGCAGACGATGCTTCACACCATCCTGTAAAGACCACCAGATGGAAACTCGCTAGCCCAGCCGCGGTCCGTGCCATTCGCACACACCTGAGCCTTGACATAAACAAACGAAGGTCGCTGACGTTTACCGAGGTTTACCGAGGGCTCACTACCCATCAGGCGCCACTCGGTGCTTCTGCTCACTGCATCTCCGCGACAGTCCCACGAGACAGGTGCTGCTATCATCCCCACTGTACAGATGAGAAAACGGAGGCTCCAAGAAGTGTCAATAACAAGCCCACATTCAGCAACTGTGCAACAGACTGGCTCCTGAGCTCCCGACTCCGTCCAGGGTCTCCAGAAATGTCAGCCTCGTGGCTTTTCCCTCCTCCCCAGTAAATGGAGAGATGATCAGAGTTCTCACTGTGTTCTTGAGCTTTCAGGATAAAACAGCCCCATGTGACTGTGGCTTCCAGGCATCGTTCTGTCCTCACTCCTGGTGCGCTTTCAATTCCTGCATCTCTCCTGCCATGGGCACCAGGAGCTGAGCAGGACACCCCAGGCAGTGTCTCTCTAGCAGACAGCAGAGGGACCATCGTCCCTGGGTGTGGTCGCGCAGCCTGAGGTCCCCATGGCTCCTGACAGTTATGCTTGCATTGGTGACTCACGGCAACCACAAGACCCCCAAATCTCTTCTGTTCTAAATGCACAGAACTCCTCAGCTAGGCCTCTAACCACTTTGGACACAGGCAACATGATTTGTGCTCATGCAGCCTTCTGTTTGGACTATTTGACTTAATCTTAGATTGAATCGCACATTCCAGCCCATTAGGGTTCCTTGCACCTTGGATCTGTTCCCAACTTGGATCTGTTGGCCTGGACGTCTGGCCTCTCCCACTCTCTGCCCTGCACACAGCAGGCCTCCATCAAGCATGGCTGAGTGGACGGGCGGAGCATTCGCCGATGGGGCTTAGACAGGGAGCTGGAGGGGAGGTTTGGTCACCTGAGGTCCCTAGTGCCTTCCACGACCACACTGTTCTGAGCCCGTGCGGTTTAGCTCCCTGAAAAGAGGAAAGAGTAGTGACAAGAACACTTCTGCTTCTGACAACTCGGACTCAGACTGGGCAGTGAGGAGGAGTCTGAGAAAAAGCTTCGTGAAACTCCCCAAAGACACGGCGACACGACCAAAGTTTTACTTACACAACAGAACACTTTTGCTGCCATATTCTGGTCAAACTGGCCGAGGATGATCCTCACGTCATTGCCCTGTGGACAGAAGGACACGTACGTGAAGGAGAGTGGACGACAGGCATACTAGAGGGCTTGCAGCCGTGGGCAGAGAACATTCGCGCACCCCCAGCTCCCCGGCCAAGAGCTCTGGCCTCTGTGGGGCCAGCTTCCCCTCAGCTCCTGCCGCCCTCCCTGGTCTCAGGGGCTCGCCCTGGGACAAATCTGCACTGGCTGGAGGCTTTATAAAGCTGGCAGCTCTGAGCGGTTCCAGCAGGATCCATGATCTCCTTCAACAAGGGGCAGGCCAGCCCTACAGGGCACTGAGGCAGCGTCTGATCTTCTTCCCCACCTGACACCCAGGAAAACTGAGGCCAGAGGACAGAAAGGAGCAACCAAGGTCCCCAGGGGAGTTGGTGGTGGCAGAAATCAGACTGCAGCGGCCCCACCCTCCCCTAGTATTCTAGACTGTTCTATACCCTCCTGGAACCCACAGAGCTTCCCAATTAAGAAGTTTCAGAGTCTCTTTGAGTTCTGAGCTTTGTTCAAATCTCACCTCCACCCACAAGCCTCAGGGCGCCTCAGGCCGCTCCTTTATCCGTCTTGGCCTCAATTTCCTCATTGGTAGAATGGGGGAAATGGCAGTGCCTAGCTTCCGGGGTTTTGGGGAGGACCAAATGAGACAATCCACATCAACTGCTTCACACAGTTCCTGGCACATAGTCAATGCCCAAAAAGTACTGGCTAGTATTAGGGTTTTATAGCCTCATCCCAACCCATCTTTAACTCCAAGAAAAACTTACATTTGAAAACTCTATAAATAGGACTGCGCTTATGATCTCAATGTGTGCACTGTACAACAGCTCCTGTGACTCATTTATTCATTCAACAAACATTTACTGGGTGCTTGCCTGAGGCTCCCTCCTGGGGCAGGTAAGGGATCCTTGTTGCTCCCTAGGGGGACGGGGATGCAGGCGGGGCCCCGCCCCATAGAGAACAGGCTACAGGAGGATGTGCCAGGCAGCCTGCAGGAGACCAGCTGGGGCCCTGGCCCACTGGCCTGCTCCCCACCCCAGTCACTTCCTGCCCTCCGCACTGAGGCTCAGCCTGGCAGGTGGTGCCACCTTCCCGCCGTTCCGCCTGTCCCTTCCAGCAGGACTCAAGGCTCTTTGATGCATAAAGAAGAGAAACATGCCTTTAAAGATCAGTTTTTAGCATCTTTCAAAATTGGAAAGTGCTGACTGGGAGGCCATTTTACTCATCATGTACTTTAGCAAAATAAAAAAGGCTTGGATTCTAAAATCATCCTTCGTTTGCAAGCAAGAATGGAAAGAAGAGAAAAAAAAAAAACCCTCGCTCTGAAAGGACTTTAAAAGATCGTTAACAGAGCAGTTGAAGGAAGGCAAGCCTTTGTCATCACAATGTCTGCAATGCTATAAAAAGTTCTAAGCTGCTTCCGTTCTATGGACATGCTCTCAGGCACACTCCAGGATTTTTTCTGCTTGTTTGTTGAAATCTTTTAGCCTTTTTTGCTGCTAATAGTATTCATCCAACCAGCCAGCAAACACTTATTGAGCATCTACTTTGTGCCAAGCTCTGTGTTGCTAAACATGATATAGTAGAAATAGCTTATTGGATTTTAGATTTTAGTTCAAATCCCAGCTCTACCACTGACCAGCTGTGTGGCCCTGAGTCTTAATCCCCTGGAGCCTCAATTTTCTCATCATTGAAAGAGGGAGAATACAACCTACCTTGCCAGGTGGCTGTGGAATTCATGCTAATGAAACCTACCCACTGGCCTCCATGATGCTTCCTCTTGGTTCTTTCCTACCTCCTGGTCCCTCCTGCTCAGACTCCGGGGCAGCTCATTATCTCTCTGCCCATCCCTAAATGCTGGTGTTCCAGTTTTGCCCTCATCACTCTCCTTGGGCATCGTCATTTGAGAGCCCAGCCACAACTGCCCTCTGTGTGCTACGGAGGCCTGACCACTCTCCCCACCCACTGCCCACTGGACCCTTCCACTTGGACTCTCCCAAGTACCTCAAGCTCAGCACATCCCAAGCTGAACTCATCCTCTTTGCCGACGAGCCCTTTCCCCCTGTCGTGTTGTCCATCTCTGAGAATGCTGTTGCCACCCTCCCACCACTCAGGCTCACTCACCTCCATCCAAGCCCTAACCAGGGCCCGCTGGTTCTGCCTTCCATCCTGTGCCAAGTCACCCCCGTGCCCGCAGCCCCACCACGCTGGGTTTAGCCACCATCATTCCCTCTTTGGTGAACTACGACTGTCTCCCGGCTGGATTCCCACCCTTGGTCCTGCTCCATCCACCCTGGTCGCCACAGAGCAGATGAAGGAATCATTCCAAGATTTAAACATGGTTGTGCAAAATCCTTCTGTGGCTCCCTGAGCTTTATAGGTCAACTGAGCTCCTTAGTAGGACATTCAAGACGCTTTGCCAGCCAACTCCTGCTCCACTCTTCCAGGGCTTGAGAATGAGCTATGTGCAGTTCTCTAAAACAGGTCTGCCATTCGTGCACTCATTCACCGGCTCCTTCCCCACTTTTTCCCCCCTCTTGCTTTCTGCAAGCTCGTCCAGTCCATCTCGAATTCCCTTCTCTCTCACCCCACTCCTCTGCATGGAGAGCTGCCACTCACCCTTCATGCTTTAGCTCAGGCACCTCCTACTCTGAGAAACCATCTTTGTCCTATTAGGTGGTCATTTGCTCCTCTGTCAGCCCAGAGCACTCTGCTTCCCTCTATCATGGCACAAGTCCACTTACTTGCCTGTCTTTTCCACTGGACTAAGAGTAACTTTTTTTTTTTTAAGATTAAAAAAACTTATTTATTTGAGAGAGAGAGACAGAGCATGAGCAGGGGGGGAGGAGGGGGAGGGAGAAGCAGGCTCCCTGCTGAGCAGGGAGCCCGATGTGGGACTCTATCCCAGGACCCCAGGATCATGACTTGAGCTGAAAGCAGATGTTTAACCAACTGAGCCACCCAGGTGCCTCTGGACTGAGGGTAACTTGATTCGGCTATGGGTCCCAGGTCAGGGGGACAGGGCATACATGGCATATATACAACAACAACAGGCATTGAATGCATGAATGAGGGAGTAGATGCTATGTAAAGTACCAAGCACAGTGCCTGGCCTGCTCTCCTTATTCAGTTACTGGTAGCTATGATCACCAGAGCACCAATACCCTGCTAGCCTAGGGCTCAGCACTCATTGGGTTCACCATGTCCATTTCTTGAATGGACCGAGGAGCCCACATCTTCATGGCTGACCACCTGACCACCTGCAGATAGATAAATAACCAGCTCTACCACTCATGGACAATTGCGTGTCTCTGTTGCCATGACAACCAAGTTGCATGGACCATTTGGTTCTGTGCTCCCAGACTGTTAAAATTGGATGGAACCCAAGAGATCACTGATCTACTGAACCCCTTCCTAGAGAGGCAAAAAGCTTTCCCCAAGACTGCACCGCACCCCAGAACCAGTACTCTCACCTCGGTGGCCCTCTGACCATCAGAGGACCTGGAGAAAGATCCTAACCAGAGCCAGGTTGTGCCTGCTGCAGGGAGCTATCCACACCCACTCTGATTCCAGCCAGGAAGAGGCGGCAAGATGCTGCAGTGTCTGGGAGGGAAGCAGCAGCACCCAGTGCACCTGGAGCGGGGGGAGCGGACAAAGGGAGATGGAACCGGCCTGGGATCCTCAGCAGGAACCCTGAGAGCAGTAGAAAGAGGTGGAACAGCTTCTCAAAATGGAAAATGTGTACTCCGGGAGCATGAGGAGTTTTCCTGAGAGTATGAAAAGCATGGATATACCTTGTTCTCCTTTCCAGAGCAACAACTTATTGGAAGATTCGGGGATGAGGGGAAAGGTTTTGGATTTCGGGATTCTTTTTAAAATCAAGACTATTTATTATTTATTTATTTGACATGGGAGGGGCAGAGGGAAAGAGGATCTTTTTTAAAGATTTATTTATTTATTTGAGAGAGAGAGAGAGAGAGAGCAGGGGGGAGAGGCAGAGGGAGAGGGAGAGAGAATCTTAAGCGGACTTCGCATGGAGAGTGAAACTGATGCAGGATCTGATCTTACAACCCCGAGATCCTGACCTGAGCTGAACCCAAGAGTCAGATGCTCAACCAGTGCTCCACTGAGGCACTCCTGGGTTTGGAGAGTCTGAGAAGTTTTTAACACATGCATGCTCTTGCAAAAGTTCCAGGATCATGCTGTTCAATGTTACATAACTTGTATCTTTTCCTGAAAATCTGTAAAGTGGAAGAGAAATTGTGTCTTGGCAGTGGTCCCTGCTTCTGGCCACACCTCCCATCTCCCTGCCAGGGGTTTGAACACACTCTCCTTTGCAGTGGAAAGGACTCTGGGGCAGTCTGAAGAGTACCAGGGGGTAGGGCAGGAGAGCTAAGAACGTCCCTGAGGATGAGAGTTACAGAACAGGGTTGTGATGGTTCAGAGAACCCAGAATGTGGCAGAGGACAGGGTCCAAAAATCCTGCACTCTTCCACAGACTCTCGATTCTGCAGGAGGCCACCTGGAGAGAAAGATGGCCTGAGTTGGGACAAAGGACGTCTTGTCCTCAGATGGTTAGAACTCAGGTTGTAGAGCACACGGAGACCTATGTTCACACAAGAGGCCTCGCCTACAGGGAAGGGGCAAGAATGGAAGGAGACAGCGATGGGGTGGGAGGAGTGTTCAGCCCAAACCCTGGATGGATTTCCTTTCCTCCTTCCTGGGTTCTTCTCATCTCTTGTCTAAAGCCTCTTTGTCTCTGGGACACTTCAAGCCAGCTAAGATCACATACACACAAAAGTGACACTTCAGCAGGATAACCTAATTCAAAGACCTTGTGTATAACCCCCCATGTGTAAGGGATCCTAGCAAATAAAAAGCAAGGACAAGTTTGGAGCTCTCTCTAGCTGTGGTACTAAGCGGTATATCAGCCCCAGCCAAGGAGATAGGTGTTATTATGTCCACTCTGGAAAGTTTCATGAGCCTGCTGAGCCCCAAAGAATTAAGAAGCTTTTCCAAGTGCAGCAGACACCGTCAGCTCTGGTGGTTCGACTCAGGACTGTTGCATCCATCCCAGAGCAGTGAGCATAGGCTGCTTACGGCTTGCTCCCTTCTCTAGACAACTGCCCCCTGCTAATGGGAACCTCCTGGCTCTGAAGATCGTGCTGTGCCCCACATTCCGCAGCATCCAGTGACTCGCTCACTGAAAGGGGGCACCAGCTCTGGGGTGCAGGCTATGCTCCAGATACCCCGTGAGGCCAGGCTAAACTGGTCTCGAGCCAAGACAGCATTCTGGCCCAGCTTTCCTCTTGCCTTATCCTGCCTTTCTCCTGTGTCCTGAGTGTGTTCTCAATAAATCACTTTCACCAGACTCTCAGGCTCTGTTTCTCAGGAGTTCAACCTAAGACACCAGGTCACACATGTAGGAAGTGGTGGGCTGGTCTCAACTCCGGCTGGGCCTGGCCCCAGAGCTGGAGTGCTTGACCAGTCACCCCTATTTATTGCCGCCTGGGCTGAGAAAACATCCAGCTTGCAGCAACAGCTCTTGGGAGAAAGTTGGGTAGACTTGGACGTGAAAGCACTGCAGCAGGAGAGGTGATCCTGAGACATTAAAATGGCTGGCATAACATTTAAAAGAGCAGGAAAACAGAGGCCACCCCATCCTGCCTTCCTTGTGGCCAGAGTGCGGGGTCCTGCTAGAAGGGAAGGTCAACCGGACACTGACCTCTGTGTTTTCTGGTATCTCCTGCCACCTGTACATCCATCTTGGTCCACTGCAATCGCTTCCTGGTTTTCCCAGGTGCCCAGCCCTATAGACCCACCGGGATGCTGAAAAATTAGAATAAACTGTGTATGATGCTGTAGAAAGGGAGGAGGTGCTACAAACCCCAGAGCGGCCGAGCTCTTAGCAGCTGGTCATGATGGGGCTGGGAGGTGGTACGACCTGGGCCAGTGGGCATTGGGGAAGGGGTCTAGAGCCCAGGCTCACTCCTGCCCCCGACTCTGGCTATGAGACCTGGGGTTAAGTCCAGGAGGGTTAGCCTAGATGCTTCCCAAAGTACCTCCTGGCCCTGACACACCGATTCCATACCCAGAATGAGTACTTTTATTTAGTTAGTTTTGACATCTTTTTTCCTTACCAGAAATGTGCCTAATGGCAGAGAAGCAGGAGACATATATTCTTTTGTTGCTGTTGTTACATTAAACTTTTTATTCTGGTTAGCCCTTCCATTTATTTTTCATTTTTATCTGTCTGTCTGTCGATCTACTGGAGTGTAGTTGACATAAAATGTTACATTAGTTTCAAGTGTACAACATAAGGATCAGACAAGTCTGTACCCAAAGGAGGCATATATTTTTAAAAATGGAAGTAAAGAAGGAATGGCCCATAGCAGCCACTGGGAAAGCATCCCATTTCTGTACAGTTTATTATTTTATCTTGAAAATTCACGTATATTTAGCATTCCAATTACGTATCTGTGCTTATCTTAAGATAAAAATAATGCTTTTCTTCCCATGTTTCTGAGCAAAACTGGCCCACTGGGAAACTGTACCATGTTCATGCTGTAGCTTTGCATCCCCCTGGGGTACCTATGTGAACCATTTCCCGCAGTCAAGTAGCCTCCTGGCCTGTGGGGATGAGAGGGGAGCTCCCACAAGGCCTCTCCCATGGAGCAGAGCGGGGGGTCACAGTTCACCTGAAGGTCTAATTTTGCCGTCTTCCTGTTTTAGGCAGAATAATGGCCTCCCCCCAAATGTCTTATTTCCTCATCTCCAGAACCTGGGACTATGCTCTGTGACATGGCAAGAGGGAATTAATGCTGCAGAGTTTTGGAGACGGAATTAAGGTTGCTCATCGGCTGGCTTATAAATTAGGGAGATGTTCCCGGAATCTGAATCCTGAATGATGGGTTGGGGGCTGCTCCAGGGAAGGGGGAGAAAGCAAATAAAGTGCACAGAGCAGGACATCTGAAGCCTGGCCCTCTGCCCCACAGGGTCCAAAGCTTCAGAGCAGGCACCATAGAGACACCCAGGGGCAGCCTCCACACCCCCTCCCCCAGCCCAGCCTGGCAACAGTTCCCCTTTAAAGCCCCATGTTTGGAACAGGCCTGGAAGGAGCTTAAAGGCCTCCAGTCTCCATCACGCAGAGATGGTTTTATTTCTTGACTTCCTTTAGGCGAACTTCGGTACGTATCTGCTAAACCAGCCTGATTAATTTTGTTATTTGGTTCCTCTGTGCTCTTGCTTATTTTCGCCTGGGTGATCTGTCCAAGAAGGAGAGGGTTATGGCTCCCAATGCTATTGTGTTTCTGTCAATTCTCCTTTGTATTTTAACAGGCTTTTCTTTATATATTTCAATGAGATGTAATTTACAGCAATAATGGTCCATGAGTGTGTAGTTCTCACGGTGAATGGTACCCCGATCTACAGAGAATGACTCTCCTTAATCCCGTTTAACGGTCAGTGCCTTGAATTCCCTTTGGTCTCCTGTGAACGCTGGGGTTCTTGCTTCGTTTGGTTGGCTTGCCCTACCTCTGCCCGACTTCTGACCTTTGCCTTTTCGGGGTCACTTCCTCTGCCGTCAAAAGCTACAGTTAGTTCTTCAAAAACACAATTGTAGAAGTCTTTGCCTTTTCATACGGAGTTTGACCTATTTGAATTTATGGTCAGAATGGCTCTATTTGGTCTGCAATTACCTACCTGGTACGCTTCCCGGCGTTCACATTCGCTTTCTGCTTTTCAATATGTGGACTAGATTTTCCCTGCGTTCACCTTCTATGCTTCAAAAGCTTCAGGTTCTGTTTGCATTATAGTATATTTACCATCAAGTTATTCAAAGCATCCTTTAGCTCATACGTTTATTTAGGAAATTCATGAGCCAGGTGGGCTCCTCTGAGTCCCTCTTCTATCTAAGACCAGGAGGTTACCACCCCTGTTTTATATCACCCACTTTTTTGGCCCTGTTAATGGAATTTGGATTTCTCTATCTCAGTTATTGTTATTCAAGTATCTATTTTTGCACTATATGTACATGTACATTTGCTTTCAAAATGAACTTCTGCATCTGTATGCAATTTTATAACAATTTATTTAGACTTAGCTTTCTGTCCACGGATTCCTGTGGCTCCTACTCAGCCATTTCTGCCGTAACCTGCTATGAAGTTTGCCATTGTTCTTGGCTGGCTGATGTAAACCTTCAAGGATTAACTCCGAGAAGGGCACCTGGCTAGTAGGCCTCATCAGCTGCACGCCTGGGAGGCGGTCTCCCAGCGGCTCTATTGTCTCTGGGATTGAATGCTGCAGAGGAGTCAAGGTGGCCTGGTTTTTGCACCTTTGTGGGAAATTTGCTTTTTTTTCTGGCCTAGATACTTGTAGATTCTTCCCCTTTATGTTTGTACTTCAAAGCTTCTGCCAAAATGTGTCTTGGTATGACTCTCTTTTCACCAATTCTGCTAGAATGTGGAAAGGCCAGTGAGACCGTGCACATAGCAGTGTGCACATTTCCTTCTGAGATTGTTGAGTTTGTAGTTCAGAAATGGTTGACTATTAGCAATTCTGTCAGTCCAACCTAGTAGGACTCTCTTGAGCGCACTTAAGTTTGGCTCCCTTTTTAAAAATAAACTTATTTGAGATTAGTTTTAGATTTACAGAAAAATGACAAAGATAGAAAGTCCCCATATGCTCCTCACCCAGCTTCCCCTATTATTAATATTTTATGTTAGTGTGGTACATTGGATACAATTAATGAATCAATATTGATTATTATTAGCTAAAGTCCATACTTTATTCAGATTTCCTTTGGGTTTTCTTCTCTAATGTCCTTGCTCTCTTCCTGGATCGCACCCAGAGCACTACTTTATATTTAGTTGTCATGTCTCTGTAGGCTCCTTTTGGCTCAGATGTTCCTCCATTTTAAAGACCTAGACAGTTTTGGGGAGTATTTGGAAAATGGCCTAGAATTTGCCTGGCGTTTTCTTCATGGTTGGACTTGGGGCATGAGTTTTGGAGAGGAAGAGCACAGAGACAAACTGTCCATCTCATCCCTCATATCAAGGGTGCATCCTCTTGTGGATGAACTTATCACTTAAGTGTGACTTACCACTGTTGATTCTGACCTTGGTCACCCCGCTGAGGTCATGTTTGTCTGATTTCTCCACCATCAAGTTACTCTTCTCCCCTCTTTCCATTGTGTACTCTTTGGAAGAAAGTCACTTAAGAAGTGGGTCGTTCTGCTCCACCTCCATGAGTATAAAATAGCTACATCAATCATTTGGGATTTTTCTGTATAGGAGGTTTGTCTGTTCTTTCCCATTAATTTATTCATAGCAGTATGGACACATGGGTATTTGTCTCATACTTTGAGTTACAATTCCATACTATTTTATTTTGTTGCTGAAACTGTCCCAGCTTTGGCCACTGGGAACTCTTTTTGGTTGGCGGCTGTACTCCTCCAACGTGCCCCCATCAGTGTGTTTTGCTGATGTTTTGAGTACTTCCTCACTTTCTGGCATTAGAAGATGCTCCAGGATCATCTTGCATACTTCCTGCCTTAGTCCTAGAATCAGCCATTTCTCCAAGGAGTCCTGGTTCTTTTTTTATGGAGAATGGTATTAGAAACCAACATCTGGGTGCTCGGTGTGCTTGTTGCTATTGTGGTGCCTATTTCGTGTTGATTTTGGTTCCGTTTCACCTGTTCTGGTTTTCCCTTAGGGTCTCCCTTCTCCAGTGTCCATAACTGTTACTTCTTCCCTCATTATATTGATCACTCTCACCATTTCCTCTGAATTCTGGGAAATATCTCAAGTTTGTCCTTCACACTATTGATCATTTTTCTTGGCATTAACTCTGCTCCCTAATACCTCCAATGCAGATTTTAATTCTGTTCTTTGGTATTCAGTTTTCTTCCTTGTCCTCTGTACCTCCTTCTCTATCTTATCACACAGTAAACCAGAGATGTGCTTTTACTCTGAGCTTTCCAGAAGTTACTTTATTCCTGAGTATTCTATCCTTGTGTTCTCTATTGGCTTTATCTGCCCAGATTTGGTATTTTATTTACACACACTCAAATTAATTTGATTCTGGGTGATGGGGAACAAAACAGTGAACACAACAGACAGAAACTCCTGCCTCCCAGAGTTTATGTTCTGGTGGGAGGAGATAGATGATAAAACAACTACACAAAATGAGCAATAGGTCCGATGTTGTGATGAGTTGAATTGTGTCCTCCAAAGATACGTTGAACCCCCAATACCCTAGAATGTGACCTTGTTTGAAAACAAGCTCCCCACAGATGTAATTAGTTAAGATGAGGTCATATTGGTGTAGGGTAGACTTGCAATGCAACACGACGAGTATCCTAATAAGACGATGTGAAGAGGAAGAGGAAAATGCCTAGGGAGTAGGGGTTGGGAGTTATGCAGCTGCACGCCAAGGAACACCAAGGACTGTTGGCAACACCAGAAAATAAAGGCACAGGAGAGCCCCAGAGCCTTCTAGAGAACATGGTCTTGCTGACACCTTGACCTTGGGCATACAGCCTCCAAAATGTGAGAGTATACATTTCAGTTGCTTTAAGTCACATTGTTTGTGGTACTTTGTTTCAGCAGACCTTGGAAACGAACACAGACATCCATCAGTGAAATGGAGAAAATCAGCAGAAAGTGGGCAAGGATTTAACTTTTAAATGAAGTATTTGGGAAGGCCTGGAAAAAGGGGAACAACTGAGCAAAGATGAGAAGAAGGCTGGAGAAGCAGCCGTGTAAGCCTCTGGGGGAAGAGTGCTTCCCCCAGAAGGACTCCTTTGCCAGCAGACAGACTAGGCTCCCGCTTCCCCCCTCCCCTCCAGCTTATGTGATGTTGTCATCCGTTCTGAGCACCGCAGCTGTGTGGGGTGCTGGAGAGACCTGAGCTGCCCTGTCACCCAGATCCAGGCTTGAATCCAGCCCACTGTTTTCCAGTTGAGTGACTCGGGGCAATCCTTAACCTCTTTGAGCCTCACATTCCCCACCTGTGACACAGGGATGCAAAAACTGCCTCCGTCTGAGGGCTCTGGGGAGGACTGAATGAGCCAGGGAGGGTCTGCATCGGCCCGGCTCTGGCTCAGGGCGCTGGCCCGGCAGGCTGCTACTTCCGTCAGCAGTATTGTCACTCCTACTTCTGTTGGAGCTAGTTGGCCGAAGAGCAGAGCACCCAGTTCCATTCCTAATTTCTCTCAGACTTTCAACTAGTGCTTCTGCTCCACACACAAAGGCTCTTTCAACTCCAAAGCCTGCTAGGCCTCCGAGATGCAGGAAGCTATTTCAAGTGCCCACCCTGGGGAGACGCTGCCCTGTGTGGTGGAGAATGTCAGCTCAGCATCGGGCTCTTCCCTCACCCTCAGCCCCACCGGCTCCCTGGAGAGTAGGCACTCTGCACTGCTCTGGGTCCTCCTGACCCCTACAGCCTGACTGGACCCTCTGCCCACACAGCCCGTGGGGGAACAGTGTGGGCAGATCCAGCCCCAGCTACCTGGGCTGCCAGCAGGCCCTCCCACCCACTGTTTCCTTCTCTGCAGGGACTCTCAGGGCTGAAATGTCACACACAGGCATGCTCCTGAGGTCAGGAAACAAACCACTGGCACTCTGCTCCCCTTGTTCCCTGTCTTTGGGCCTCAGTCTTTTCCATCTGTGAACTGTGAGGGCTTTGCAAGATAAGAATTCTAAACTGCCACCTGTTCTGACTGGTGTAGCCTGGGACCTGCCCAAGATGAAAGGGGGCTTATCAGCAATTGGCATCTGGGGTCTCCATGTCGACAACCCTAAATGTGGGCATGCCAGAATGGAAGAGAGGGAGACAGGAAGAGAGGGAGAGAGATGCTCTAACTACGTCTGTACCTGCTTACAAACCCCTAGCATCTCCCACTGCTCCCTGGATAAAAGACCAAAGTCCTTAGCTCGGCATTCAAGGCTCGTGGAACCTGGCTCCAAATGCTTTTTCCAGCCCCGACACTGCCCTGCCTTCTTATCTTCACCCCTTTTTCCCTGCTGGGCACCTGCAGGCCCCCCTCCTGCTTATCCTCCCTGGCCAGGTGCAAATGTTTCTCTGGAGCCTTGTCTGAACCCTCTCCCCAGGCTCGATGAGTCACTTCCTCCCTTTGTTCCTAGGCCCCTCTGTTCTGATCCCTAGAGGAAGCTGCTGGCTTCCACACCAGCTGTGAGCAACCTGAGGACAAGGACATGCTTGATGGCATCTGTGAGCCCAGGAGGGGGTATGGCACAAACCAGGTGTTTGAGAGAGAGTTTGTGGGATAAGAGGAGTCAGGAGCTTAGGCTTTCAGTCCCAGTAACCATACTGCCTTGCTGTGCCTTTGGGCAACATAGTCCCTCTTTCTCCATCTCTTCACAACAGAGGAGGTGGTAACTCACATCCTGCTTGCCTCTTAGGCTCGGGTGAGAGATACAAAGTCACCAAGTAAGCTCTACATGGCTATGCACCTGGCAACCAGACCTTTGGTCCCTGCTGGCCAAGCAAGGGGAGAGCCAAGGGAAGCCAGCTCCTGGGAGCCTCTCCCCACGTGTGAAATGCCAGGATGAGAGGGAATAGCCTAAACTCGAGGCTCTTTCACAGTCAGGGATGCGGGGAAGCCTGGAGCATGGCACAGTCTGTCCTCCAAGCCATGGCCAGACACACCTACCTTCAGCTTTTTGACACTCGTGCAGGGGTCGTTGGAGAAGCTCTCGGTGTCCGAAATCTCGATGTCCTCACCATACAGAACCCCAGTCAGGTCGTTCCTCACCTGTCACAAAGAGAAAGAGTGGGTGGGTGTGCTGGTGGCCACAGGAAGGACAGGAAGGGTCTGGTCAGAGGGGTCATCCCGACAAAGCAGCTCAACTGGGCTGTTTTTTTCCACCAACAATGCAAAACGAGCAATTTACCCCTTTTATTATAAACTAGAGGGCCCTGTGAGACCGTGGAGACCTGCCTGTCCCACCCCGCAGGTGACACACTGGCAAAAGGACAAGAAACTGATTGCATAAGGTTTTCCTGGGAGAGTCAAGATGAGCACCCCAATCTCCAGGCTTTCATGCTGGGGTTTCTCTGCCCTTTATCATACTGTCTCCAAGTCAGACTATTCACATACATCTCTACTTATGGCAAGGGGGTATGGAGCCAACCCGCGCTGTTACATGTAACTCTGTCCACTGACACGCAGGGCGGCTAACAACTCTGTGCTTGGAAAGCGGAGGTCTGTGAACTCCAGGGTGTGCCAAGTCCAGCCAATGTGTGAAGCAGTGTGGAAGGATATTAGGGAGTGGTGGGGACAGTGGCAAACTGGTGACCACATGTCCCATCTAAGGTAGCAGCTGCTGTAATCACGCTGTGCCAGAATGCTAGACCGGGGTCACTAGACCTTCTGGTTTTGGGGGAAGAATTCAGAAATCTAGGTTTTTTAAAATATAAGATCCTTGCATATCTGAAAATATTGGCATGATTTTGAATTACTTAAAACACACACAACAAAGTAGGAACTCTGAAACCAAAGAACTCTGAAGTTTGTATCTGGCCTGTGGCCATGGCTGAGCAACCCCTGATGTAAAGCAATGGAAACTGGACTATGTGTGTCAGTAAAAACAACTGGGCCGGGGGGGGGGGGGGGCTTGCGTAGGGGCCCAGATTCTAGGTTTTGCTTTGTCACCAACTTGGTGGTGACCTCTGCCTCGCTGTGTGACTCACCCTGTCTCAGGGCTTTAGTGTCTTCTTCCTTAGGAGAAGATGATCCTTACAAGCACTTCTCGTTCACACCCATTATGATGGTCATTATTAAAAAACAGGAAACAGTAAGCATTGGCGAAGATGGAGAGAAATGAAACCCATGTGCACAGAATGGTGCAGACACTGTGGAAACCAGTACGGCAGTTCCTCAAACATTAAACACAGATTGCTATATGATCCAGTATTCCACCTCTGGTTACTGTCTCAAAAGAACTGAAAACAGGGTCTTCAAGATGTACTTGCACACCCATGTTCACAGCAGCCTTATTCACAAAACCCAAAAGATGGAAGTAACCCACATGTCTATCAATGGATGGAGGGATAAACACGTGGTATGTACACGCCACGGAACACTATTCAGCCTTCCAATGAGGTTCTGATCCACACTACAATGTGGATGAAATGAAGACATTATGTGAAGTGAAAGGAGCCAGACACAAAAGGACAAGTATTGTAGGATTCCACTCACATGAGGTACCTAGAGGAGTAGAATTCATAGAGATGGAAAGTAGATCAGTGACTACTTGGGGCTGGGAAGGAGGGAATGGGGAGTTAGTGTTTGATGGGTAGGGTGACTGGGTGGATGAAAAAGATCTGGGGATGGATGGTGGTGCTGATTACACAATAGTATGAATGTACTTAATGCCACCAAACTGGACACTTAAAAATGGTAAAAATGGACAGGGAGTCTGGGTGGCACAGTTGGTTGAGCATCCAACTCTTGGTTTTGGCTCAGGTCATGATCTCAAGGTCATGGGATTGAGCCCTGTGTAGGGTGTGCTAGGTGTGGAGTCTGAGATTCTCTCTCCCTCTCTTTCTGCCCCTCCCCCTCTCTAAACATAAATAAATAAATCTTTAATAAATGGTTAAAATGGAAACTTCATGTTACCTATATTTTATCACAGTAAAAAAAAAAAAAAAAAAAAAAAAAAAAAAAAAAAAAGGTGCTTCTTATTTCCGTGGTAGATTTCTTCCCATGTATATCTCAAAGCGTTATTTTGAATAATTTGGCTGTGAACATTGCAGGATGGTCGCTGGGAAGCCACCACCGTGGAAACGGAGCCAAAGGGTTTCAATGGGAACTGCTGTATTTTATTTCTTTAAGAGAAATATGACACAAATAGAACAAAAAGTGAACGTTTATTTAATTCTGGGTAACGAGTCCATGGGTGTTTGCTACTCTTGTGTTTCCTGAATGCTGGAAATGCTCTGGATAAATGTTTGGTACAAGGTGTTATTCTATATGTTGGCAAATTGAACACCAATAAAAACTAAATTTATAAAAAATAAAACAAAGAATGAAGCTGCTGCAATCACATGGAGCCTTGTCCATTCTTAGTTTTTATCTCTATTTTTTTAAAGATTTTATTTATTTATTTATTCGTGAGAGACAGAGAGAGAGAGAGAGAGAGAGGCAGAGACACAGGCAGAGGGAGAAGCAGGCTCCATGCAGGGAGCCCGATGTGGAACTCCATCCTGGGTCTCCAAGATCATACCCCAGGCTAAAGGCGGCACCAAACCGCTGGGCCATCGGGGCTGCCCTTTTACCTCTATTGTGATGGAAGACTGGGAATGAGTTGATTGGACCAAAAAAGTTGACTTTGGCATTGTGGTTTATTTCTGCTGCCACAAATCCTTCTTGGATGCAGGGGGAGCCCCACTGTTAGTTTCGTGTGTGTGTGTGGGGGGGTGTTGTAGAGAAACAACAACGATTAGACACTTCAGAAAATGTGCAAAGTCACCCCTGCTGGAGGCAGTGCAGCTGATGCACGCACCACTGGCATGCACACTCAGGGGATCTCTCTTGGAGCTCAGTCTTCACATCTCTGAAGTGGGGTTAATACAGCATGTAACATATGGGGTTGTTTCAGGGACCAGCAAAAACACCAATGATGCAAAATGTAAACTCTCAAGTTCTTTATGCAGTTTAAAAGCTGGGATGATCACTTCCAGGGGTAAGGGCAAGGCCTCAAGGCAGTCAGTGGCTTGGAGTATCTATCTGTGAATAAGGGTGTGTGTGAGAGCTGTATAAATTATGGCAAAATAAACTATTTTTTTTTAGGCAGTTAGAACTCAAAACGAACAAAACTAAAACACCCTAGAGGTCATCTCATTCTGCCCCTAATTTCACAAATGAGGAAACAGAAGTGTCATTCCCAGTCTTGTGCTCTCCACATGCTCCCAGGCTGGTTCTTCTGGATCCTGCCAGCTGTGGACAGTTCTGGAAGCCTGATGAGCCAGAACAGGTCAGAACAGATGGTAGTACGATCAGCCACCATAATTTTAGCACCAAGAAGTCTGAGCTCAGCTCAAGTATTTACTCTAATGGACCTCTTTAGAGAAAGCAAATGGAGGAAATGAGTAATAAATGGTATTTTTAAGTAACCAAAGCATGGAAAAGAAACAATGGAGTTGATGTAACTCCTAAGGAAAAGTAGCCACAACCTCACGTGTAGATCGGAGAGTTATTCAGTCCACTGGCCAAAGAGGTACGACACGAATTTGAAACGCCTATTTTTCCTTCTGGAATTGTAGGTTCTCTTGTTTAATGGGGCTGATGTCTTGCTATAAACTGCATTTCTGCACAGTGAGTCCTATGTTTTCATTTGCCTCCATTATAAAGCAGAAATACATTCTTCTGGGAAAAGAGTGACTCTCAATTTTTCCAAGAAAATAAAACACACACGCACTCTCCAGTATAGTTGGAGTCCCGCCGGGGAACCTAATCTGCATGGATGGGCATGGATGGGACAGAGGGGAAGGCTGCCTCATTACCCTGAAGGAAGAGCCAGGACCCCTGGGGGAAATGAGCAGGGCCAGGGGTAGGGTTTCCAGGGTGCTAGGAGAAGAACCTAGAGGGGTTGAATCCTTCAAGGCTGGGGCTTTGGGGCCAGTTCACAGGGCTGAGGTCACTTCTGCTTCCACAATAGTGGATCTGAGCTCAGGCTGCAGAAGGAGCTCCAAGAAGCCCAAGTCACTTGATGCCAGAAAATAGAACCAGAGGGTCAGAGCCCCAGGAATAAATAATCTGGATAGGCTTGGGGGCAAGAGCTACTGATTTCCCTCCCCTGCCTCAAGAACTGATTTGGGCTAGATATGAAGTTGTGTCAGAAAGCCTGTCCTAGGGTGGCCCCTGGATGGTAACACCAGCATCATCTGGGAACTTGTTAGAAATGCACATTCTCAGGCCCCACCCCAGACCTACTGGATCAGACACAGTGACATAGGGTCCAGCGACCTGTGTTTACTCAGCCCTGCAGGTGATTCTGATGCATGCTCAAGTCTGAAAACCTCTGTCCTAAAGGAAGCAGGATAAGTTTTATAACAACCATTGATCATAGTGGGGAAAAATGTTTCCAATGGCTTGGATATTTCCCCTTTGATTAGAAGACCAGAATGTGTTAACTGAGTGAGGCTACTGCCATCCAAAAGGGTGAGCAGGACTAGGAGCCATAATTAGAAGGCATCACAGCTAGAATGAAGGAAGGGGCAGTCACCCTCTGGTCTGTCCTCTGTCCATGTCAGCTCACACCGAGGATGCTGGGCTCAGTTCTGGTTGCCTTTAGAAGGGATAGTGACAAAGTGGCTTAAGCTCAGAGGAGGGAGGTGTGGCTAGGACAGGGACCAAGGACCCTTAGGGAAGCCATGGACACAGGGGGCTGAGGAGTACAAAGGTTATAAGGGATGACAACAATGTCTCCTAAGGCATCCCATGAGGCCTTGGGAATCCAAGATCCAAGTCCAAGAATTTTAACATTTAAGCTCAGACTTTAAGCTCTAAGGAAGTCCAACATCTTGAGAGAAGTCAAGAGCTAAGCAGAATCAGTGGCTCTGGGGGTAAGCCCAGAGCTGTGGGGACAGTCCTGCTCCCGGTCAGCAGGCAAAAACCCCGTCAGGTCAGATCAGCCATCTGAGCAGTAGGCCCAGTAGGTATGCACACAGTCTCCCTCCCAGCTGGGTCACGGGGCTGTGGGGGAAGGGGTGATGAGGACTTGTCACTCCAATGAAGCCATCACACTGGTCTCACTCCTCCAACTGACTGAGGTGTTGGGGACACAGCCAGTCTTTATCATCCTGCGAGGTGCAGGGGGAGAAGTAGACAGGTTGGAGGAGGAAAAGGAGACCAGAGGAATAAGTATGTCACTGGCTAGACATCCTAGATCTCAGGCTCTCAATCTGGGCTCCTGCCTCATTCCTGCAGCTGGGATTCCATCTGATGCCCAGTCATTGCCAATGGGCTTGAGTCTCTCTGAACGGTTACCTAGTGCTCTGGTTATCCTTGGGGCTCTGTTTGTTCTTGCCAGTCTCTCTCATTGATTTTCCCATTCCCCCATTCATTCATCCACTTGTTCGTTCATTCATTCATTCATTCATTCATTCATTCATTCATTCATATATTCATGATACTGACATCTCTTCTATTTCACCCACCATGTGAAGTGGTACTAGGGCTCTGATAGTAAGCAAAACCATTCTCAGTCCTGGGTCTCTATCTACTGAGGGTGAGGAACATTCATCAGATGACTGCCCTGTACCTACCAAGTAAAGGGAGTATTCTCAAGTTCAGGAGTATGCTCTGGGAGAGGCTGTAATGGAGGAGCTGGATCCAGGCCAGGAGGTAAAGCAGGAGAAGGATTCCAGGCTGAGGAGTAGTGCATGCAAAGGTCCCACAGTAGGAAAGAAAGTGAGAAGAGTCAGGCTGGGCTAAAGCAGAGCATGGGCCAGGGAGGAGGGAAGGTTGTGAGCACAAAATGAAGAGTAGGCCATCAGGGCCTCATAACTTACATCAAAGATGCTGGTCTTGAGCCTAAGCACCGTGGAAAACCATTACAAGGTTTCAAGGAGGGGTGACATGACCAGAACTGTGTTTTAGGCTGCTGTGGGGCCAGTGAGGGGCAGAGGCAGGTGGGGAAGAGGAAGGCCAGGGAGGCAGCTCCAGCAACCATCTGGGTGACAGATTCTGGAGGCACTGGTGGAGGTACAAGAAGTGACCTACTTAGGGGCGCATTGGGGGCAACTAATAATCTGTATTAGTCATCCATTGCTATGTAACAAATTTTCCCAAAACCTGGTGGCTTCAAACAAGAAGCATTTATTATCTCACACAGTTTCCATGGGTCAGGAATATGGGAGCAACTTAGCTGGGAGGTTCTGGCTCAGTCTTCCCTGAGCTGTCGTCAAGGTATTGGCTGGGGCTGCAGTCACCAGGAGCCTTCTGGATGGCATATCGGTCATAAAACACCTGGGGGGTTTGAAAAAACTGATGCCCAGGCTGCATCCTAAACCAATTAGAATTCCTGGGCTAGCACCCAGGCATCAGCATCTTTAGAGCTCTCCAGGTGGCTCCAACATGCAGCTAAAGATGGGGACCACACATTTGAGAGGTAAAAGCAACAGAACTGCCAAGCTACAGCAGGGTTGTCAGCCTGCCTAAAAGTTCCCCACATCACTGTCCCCACTCTCTCCAGGTCCAGGGCACCATCTTCCTTTCCAGCTTCCTTCACTGCTTCCCTGTTCTCTCCTGTCCTGTCCCATAGTTATCTCTCCTCTTTCATCCCCAGGTCCTTCTACTCCTGGCCCCCAGTGTGAGGAGCAGGTCCTGTGAACTGAAAGAAGGAAGGGAGGGAGAAGGCATAAGAGACAGTAAGAAAGGCAGAGGAGGAAAGCAAAGCATTGTCATAGCTCTAAGTGATCACTTTCCGACCACACATCCCAGGCAGTGAAGGCTCTGACATGAAATGCAAGGTGGACGTCATGGGGAACATCGGAGACCCCGGGACACTTGGCTTCTGTGGCCTGTAGTTCCCCGGCCGCCTTTCCTAATGAGGCTGCTGCACCAGCTGAGGAATCATCTCGAAAGGCAGACATCCAGGTAAAGATGGGGAGAACCAGATCTGTGCCACATGCACTTTACAACTCTTTGAAAATTCTAATTAGGTTACGAAATGAACTTGAGAGCAAAGCGAATTCCCAGCTCTCCTATGGAAGTGGAGGTAACCTACTTTGTCATTCAAATGCACTCGCTATATATAGCCCTGGATTGTGCCAAAATGTCACTCCTTTTACCTGACTAAAGCGTATAATTATAGATTTACTTCTATTCATTCATGAAATGTGTCTTCACTTGATTAAACAGTTCATTCAAGTAAAATCCATTAAAATATGGAACATGTTAAAATGTGGCTCGTTAGAGGTAGAGGGCACCGCTGTAGTTAAGATGCTAATTAGGATAAACAGGCATTTGAAACACTCAAATCTTTGAATAATTCAGGTCACTTTTACTGGGGCTGGAGCTCCCCAGGAACCACCATTAATTTAAGCTAATTAAAAAATTAGCCTGCAGAAGAGAAGACCGAGGCAGGAAGTGATAACCAGGTTCAAACTCTGAAGGGCTCTCATGTGGAAGAGAGGGCACCTGATTCTGGGCACCCCCATGGCAGAGGAAGGGCCAACAGTAAATGGTTCAGGAAAGCAAACTTTGGTCCAAGCCAAAAGAACTTTCTAATGATGGAGAAGGCTGCTTTGGTAGGCAGTGAGCTGCCTGTCATCAGAGGTGTACAAGGAGAAGCTGGTTGAGATGCCAGAGAAGGGAGTTTTCTCTCATCACCAATGCATGTGGTTCCAAGAAAATAAGCATTTCAAAATTCCATCTGCCTGCACTCTGCCTTTTTCGAAGTACCCCTCTGCATCTCTGAAGTTTTCCAAAGATTTGGGGCATGCACTTAAATCTCCACATCCCATGTGGTTGTACTTTACTTTCCTAAACCTGATGAAGATTCATTGAAGAAAGCGTTCCTTTTAAAAAACAGAGCCATCAAGCTTTCAGATTTCTATAAACGTTAGCTCTTAATAAGCTATAACCAGAGTTGAATACAAGTGAATTTTTTTTTATCGGGGCAAGTACGCAAGTGAACATGCATCAGCTCTACTGTATATGTGTAGCACTTGCACAGGGTAATACCTGTGGCATATACGCAGCTGTGTCCATGTGAAGACCCCACATGTGTGGGGGGGACACCTGTGTGTTCACCCACGGCAGAGCCAATGTGACCTCCAAAGAGGTACGTCCAAGCCCTAACCATCAAGATCTGTGGGTGTGACCTAATTTGGAAAAAGCATCCTTGCAGATGTAGTTAATTGCAGGATCTTGAGATGAGCTCATCCTGGACTACCTGGGTGGGCCCTAAATCCAATAAGAAGTGTCCTTATGACATAAAGGTGGAGGGAGATTCAGGGGACACAGAGACAGGAGGGGTGAGGCATGTGATGACAGAGGCAGACGCTGCAGAGATGCAGCCACCAGCCAAGGAACACCTAGAGCCAGCAGAGGCTGAAAGAGGCTGGGAAAGACGGTTCTGGGGAGCATTCAGAGGGAGCAGGGCCCTGCTGACACCTTGATTTCAGAACCCCTGGCTCTAGAACCATAAGGGAATGAATTTCTGTTGCTTTAAGGCAGTTTCTGGTGATGTGTTGTGGCAGTCACGGAAACAAATACATCGCCCAGGATCCAGCCGCTTGCTGGTCTAAACCGTGACCCCACGGAGCAGCCAGGCTTCCTGTCCTGCCTGCACCCACATCACAGGTAAGGTTCCCCTCTAGTTGACAGCCACTTGTCTATCCCAAAGAAATGACAGTTTTTCTCACTTCCGCAGAGTTACCAAGAGCAGGAAAACAAGGGGTGGACCAGGAGCTGTCATGTTATGAGATGTGGGGGCCCAGGTGGGGCCACCAGGCTGGTGGGCCTCAGGGGCAGGCTCTGGAGTTCGGGTTGCTGGCTTTGAGCTGGCCGTTATAGAGCTGACCATGAGAACTGGGGCTGTCACGTCCACTCCCCAATTAGCGCAGCAGCCCCCCGAAGGGAAGGGCTTTGATGGCACTGTGTCCGTCCAGGCTTCGTCGCAGAGGGTCCTTAGTCTGACCCTTGAAGAGTTCATGCTGAGACCATCTGAGATGGTCTTGCAGGGGTGAGCCAAACGCTCAGCAGCTGGCCTGCATGCTTCAGCCTCAATGAGCAGCCCGCTGACACAGGGCCTGGCTCTGGGGACAGTGCTAGGCTTCCCTGTGGGCACCCCTGGGGGATGCAGAGTTCCAGGGCGGGGGGGCTGTTCTCTGCTCTCCTCACCGCTGTGGCACAGGGTGTGGGGCCTTGTGACCTGAACCCACCTAACCGCTCACATCAAACCCTTATGATCAGCTCCCACCGGCTGGTGGACGTGTGGCCAGCCCCCATGGTGGATGGGAACAGGGATCCCTACTGGCAGAGCTGGCCAGTGACAGGCTCCTGTACGCAAGATCCACCCATGACATTTCCCTCCTGCATTGCAGCCAACACTGGCATCACCTGTTCGGGGAGTCCATCAGAGGGAGAGGGGAGGGCCTGCAGACCACTCTCGTCTGCCCTGTTGCCTCACAGGCTCCTCAGGGGCTCAGCTCCCAGAACCACACCCTAGACCAATCTGTGTGGTGGGGGGTAGGGAGGGCAGATGATTCAGGGGAGCTAGGGCTCTCTGGCTCTCAAGTCCCTCTTCCCACCGTCCAGCCTCACACAGTTTTAGAAATTCCAAAGAAGCTTAAGTGTGATAGACAGAATAAGGTCCCTTCCCAAAAGATGCACACATCCTCATTCCTGGAATCCCTTCCCTTATACGACAAAGGGCACTTTGCAGATGGGATTAAGTGAAGGGTCTGGAAATGTGGAGATCCTCTCATTATCTAGGTGGGCCCAGGGTAGTCATAGGGGGTCTTTCTAAGGAAAAGATGGAGGTAGACCCAGAGGGAGACCTGACAACAGAAGCAGGGGTCTGAGCGAGGTGGGTGTGCCAAAACCACACTGCTGGCTTTGAAGGTAGAGGATGGCCCCGAGCCAAGGAGCGAAGTTGGCCTCTAGCAGCTGGAAAAGGCAAGGGGCCAGATTCTCCCCTAGAGCCTCCAGAACCAACCAGTCCTGCCCACACCTTGCTTTCGGCCTAGTGAGGTTGATTTTGAACTTCGAGCTTTGTTACCGTAACGTAACAAATTGTGATGATTTGTTACAGCAGAACCTGCAAACTCCTACAACCAGCTCTGACTTTAAAATCCCACACATCTGGAGATCCCTGGGTGGCTCAGTGGTTTAGCGTCTGCCTTTGGCCCAGGGCATGATCCTGGAGACCTGGGATCGAGTCCCACATCTGGCTCCCTTCATGGAGCCTGCTTCTGCTTCTGCCTGTGTCTCTGCCTCTCTTTCTCTCTCTCATGAATAAATAAATAAAATCTTAAAAAAAAAAAAATCCCACACATCCTTAGACACCTCCTCCTACAAGAAGAAGTCTTCCCTCATTCCCAAGCTAGTGGTGACCCCTCCTCCTGAGCACAGGGCCACTCTCTCTGGAGAACCAGAAACTGTCCTGAGAGTCCACACGCCATCCATCCGGGACCCTCAGCTTCCAGCCCCGGGCTGGGCGTGGGACCTGAGGAAGTGGGACCAGACTGAAGTCCCCTTCCTGGATATGCACAAACCCCCAGCCTGCAGTCTTCCCTTCGCGCACCACTTCTGCAGCTCTGTCAGCTCCATGAAGTCAGACCCTGCTGAGCTGTGGCAGAAAGACATCAGCCATCAGAGCCTGGCTGCTTTCCTGTGACGAAGCGCCTGGCGCTTTAATTGCAGCAGGCCTGTGGGACCCAGACCAATAGTTACAGAAAATTTAGATATTAATAAAGCAGGTAAGAAGAGGGCTCTCACCTGAGAGCACCAGAGGAAGTGGGGTGCAGAGTCTCACACACACACACACACACACACACACACACACACACACCCTGCTTTCTGAGCTCCTCCCCTGCTCCCTGGCACCTGAGGAACTGCAGAGGGGAGGGGGGAGGGCCACATAGACAGAAAGCCCCACCTGCATATCCTGAGGAGCTATCACCGAGACGTGGGGACCAGCGTGACCCCTGGGATCCCAGGCAATGGCCAGAACCAGCATGGGAAGCCACCTGGAAGTAGCTTTCGGCTCTCTCAGGGGTAGAACTTTCTAACAAGGATGGAAGGAACGGCTGTGGCTGGAGAGTGAGCTTCCCATCACTGCTGGTATGCAAGCAGAGGTGAGGTTGCTAGAGTAGGTACTTGGGCCTCAGAGGAAGGGGAGGAGAGACAAGGAACCCCAAGGAATGTCTCGGACCTCTACTCCAGTTACAAGGACGCAGGTGTCAAGGGCAGCCCCGCTGGTACACATTCTTAGCTCTGCAGAAATGGGGCAGCTCCAGCAGCTCAGTAAGCCCAATAAACAGGTGGATCTGTGTCCACCCTCTCACCCCAAGGTGGAGCTGAAGGACTCCTCAGAGACCCTAGGGCATCCCTGCCCTTCTCATGTGCAGTTGTCTTTCCAGTCTTATATTTCAAAGTCTTTTTCCTTTGTCCTCTGCTCACTGACCTGCCCAGATGTCCTATGGCCCTCCTCCTTTGTCTACAGGGCCTCCCTTACTTGTTCGGGACTGCCGACTGGCAGTGTGGATGGAGGAGGAAGGGAAGGCCTGAGGGCAACCTGCACCCGGAGCCCACCCCTCTTCCCTTCCTCTCCCGCCCCCCACTCCCAGCCCTCGGGGAGCAAGCAGGCTTGGGGGGCTCGGCAGGATGACTCTGGGTGCATTTCATCCCCTCCACAGTCTTATAAAGCAGACATCATTTTACAGATAGGGGCCTGGAATTTTAAGTGGCTTGCTGAGGCTTTACAATCAGTAAGAGAGAGAAGAAGGCAGAGCTGGGCACATCCAAGGGACGCGGCATCAAGATCAGAGGTGACAACAAAGAGGAGGTGGCACATGCCTGAGATGTACTTCACCTCCTGGCCCCAAGGTCATTGCAAAGGGATGCCTTTGTCCTACAAGTGGGGTTGGCATGGTCACCCTCAGGCCCGCTCCCCACATCTCTGACCAACTGACCCACCAGGCCTTACTGGACCGCAGGGGAAACTGAGGTCTGCAGAGGGGCAGGGACTTGCCCCAAATCACACAGCTGTCTCGGGGCAGAGCTGGATTCAAACCCAGTTTCCCGCTTTCCACGTCGATACTGCCCAAAGCCATATCTTTAAGAGCAGCAACAGAATGGTAACCCCCCTGCGAACAGTAACCCCCCCCAAAAAAGCCACCCGCTGCAACCCTTCCAGGTCCCTTTCCTGAAGCCCTGCAAGATGGCACCTCCTTGATGGCAGTACCCAGCTCGGTTCCTTGATGTTCCAGCACCGAGCCCAGAGCTTGGCACAGAGCAGCTGCTCAGCAAGCACTGTACAGAACTGGAAATCTTCCCTGACATCAGCCACATTTGGGTTCAGAGTTTTGAAGAGCAGTGGCTCCAGGCCAGCTTGTGCATCACGCCTCTCTGGGAGCTTTGTAGAAATACAGATTCCGGGGCCCTGCCCACAAGCTTCTAACCCGGGGATGAGAGGAGGGGAGGGAGACAGGAATGCGTCTGCATAAAGCACCCTGGGGTCCTCGTTATACAGCCACATTTGGGGGCTACTGGCCAAGTGATGCCCTTTCAGCTGTCCTGGTCTTACCGGGCCCACTAGTCTAGACTCCTTCATTCCCAAGGGCCCTGTAACAGACACTGCGCTGTGCTGCCAGAACTTTCCAGCCTCCCAGCTGCTGGGAGTGTTGGCTACTGATGGCTTGCAGCTGAGTGTCCCTTGGGGCTCTGCCCCTGTCCGAAGATCACAGCCCCCCCCCCACCAAACCCGTCTCCGTGACTGGCCCAGGCTTCAGGCCTGATTTGGACCATCCCTGAGGGCCACCTAGTTCCAGAGCTCCCCCGGGGCTCTCCTGAGGCCTCTGTTACAACTGCATTTCATGTCCACCGCCCTCCCTCCTGCAGTAAACCTCTTGCAGATCTCAAGTCCCTTTCTAGGGAAACCTGACCCGGGTCAGGCTCACCCACGTGTGCGTTGACTCAGCCCAAACCTGTGCTTTGTCCCCAGAGCTTAGATGACAGGGCGCTGGTGCTGAGAGCCCACGGCTGCTGGAGAAACGCAGCTGCTTGCTTTGGGGTTCTTCTGTGGTGGGACCCAGGGGCTGGCTCAGACCTCTGAGGTCCTGTCCACTCAAAGACTTCTAACTTAGCCAAGTGATTTCCCAACTTCCCCTCAAGCTTGAGAAAAGGAGGGTAGTGACACAACTACCCATGTTCCCAACACGCTAACCCAACCAGTACAATTTCTTGTGTTGGTTGCCCTCGTCTGTACCCACACGAGTCTGTCTCTGCTCCTCTGTTTCTGGAATGTGACTTTTATGGACTTGAGCTACCTTGTCCTTTGACTTGCAGGTAGGGCTGGGCCAACCGCAGGCTCCAGGGGGAGCAGAGGGTGGGTGGGAGGAGAGAAGAGCAGCCCCCCCCCCCCCCCCCCCCCGCCTCCAGTGACCACTCCTTCCTCTTGTCTTCTAGGGGGTCAGAGTCTCCGGCACTGCTTTAGCACTAGCTGGTCCCTCTGGTCCTGCCCAAAGTACTTCCTCTAAAGTACATGTTCCTCATGTCAGCCTTCTGAATATGCCACCTGTTTCCTGCCAGGACCTTCACTGGTACAACCGGTTTTTTTGGTAGAAGTCATCGAAGCGTCAACAATTCTATACCTTGATTTTTTTCACCTCACATTTTATCGTATACCTTGATAATTCATTTTTGCCACCAAGCACATACCCTAATCACTTTAAGTTCCTGACCTCTGCTCTCTTCTGCCAAAGCCCTGCTTGCTGCTTTAAGCCCCACTGCAAACGGCCCTTCCACCATGAAGTCCTTCTGGATGAAGACTCCTGAACGCTCTTCCTTCTCAGGTGTATGCTTGCTTGGCCACGTTCTGGAAGAACTGGCAAATTCTTTGGGTCATCCACACCCCCCATAACAGCACACGGCACAAGGGCTCCTCTGATCTAGTACAGGTGGCTAGGAGAGAATGTCGGCCTTGAGGACGGATGATGGAAAGGAACCAAGGTCAAAAGTTCCTCCAAGGTCAGGAAAGACAGTCTGCTCTTGCCCTGGCCCAGAGTAGGTGGAGCCAGCCCCAGCCTGTAGAGGTGCTGAGTGTGTGTCTTGGGAGGGAGCTGGCAGGTCAGGTGAGCCGACCGGGTGGACACTCTGTCAAAGTGCTGAGCAGGCCAACAGCCCGCGAGTGGGGCTTGAAGCTGTGCTAAGCTCAGCAGTTTTTATAATGTGTCTTCCTAAAAGCCATATCCAGAGACTCCAGGGAACAGGTATTTATTCACTGTACACCATGCAAGGAGAATTTTCCAAAGGGGACTAGAATCTGGAGTCATTGGGGTTGTCGTGGACTATTAATCTGTCCATCTGCCCCTGGGCTGAGAGCTCCCAGAGAGCCCGAGGCCCTGAGTGCCTGTCAGGTTCTAGTACTGTGGCCTGGCTCCGTCAACACTGGCTGAATGAACGAATGAGACCAACAGTGTCCTGTCCATTTATTTGCCAGAGGTGAGTGCCACTCACACCTGCTGCCCAGCATTCAGAGGAGGCTTGAGAAGCATCTGTGTTTCATCCGTATCAGAGGGTATCAGAAAAGATGAAGGGTTCTTAGACAAAAATGCCAGAATGTTCCAGAAAGGAAGCCACAGAGGAAAGGTGGGAGACTGCTGCATATTGGGGATAGTGAGAAAAGTAACAGTGACAGCTCACAGTTACTAGCCATCCCTCCTAACAGCCCGCAGCACATGTCTTCTCACTCCTCTTGACCACTGGGTGTAAATTCAAAAGGTATAATTTTGACCCTTTATGGGTAAGAGAATGAGGTTCAGAGATGTCAAGTCACTTGCCCAGGGTCCCACAGCTGGGGAGTAGGAGACCAGGGATTTAACTTCAGGTCTCTTTCCACGGCCCATGCCTTAAACCAGGAGTCACCAAACTTTGTAAAGGGCCAGATGATAAATATTTTAGGCTCTGCAGGCCATACAGTCTCCATTACAGCAACTCAACTCTGTCTTTACGTTGCAAAAGCAACCCTAGACAATGTGTGAAGGAATGGCTGTGGCTGTGTTCTAATAAAGCTTTATTTACAAAAACAGAGAGCTGGATTTGGCTCATGGATCCAAAGGGGCAGGCCCCCACCCTAAGCCTACAAGAAAGAGCCTGTGGCTTTATTTTCCCCTGTAGGAAGGTGGCAGGAGAGGCACCGGAGCACACACTGAGTCGGACTAGCAGGCTGGCTCTGCCCCCACCCGCTGGGCCATGTGCAGGGAGCAAGGGAAGTCTGAGAGCTTCTCTTATCTGTAAAAGGGCATAACTACAACTTATCTGAACACCGTGAAGCAGGTTAAAAGAAGCTAATGCATGCTAGATGTCCAGCATGGCTGAGGTCCCATGAATGGCTGTATTTATTATCAGTCAAGAAGGGGAGGTGGAGGAAACCTGATGTGAGGTTGGGAAGGGCAGGAAGCGCTGGCGGTGCTGCAGGACGAGGCTCCGAGGCTCCGCGGCGGGCAGTGTACTCCCGCAAAGGCTGGTCGCAGGCTTTCTGCAGGAGAATGCTCTTCCGAGCGAGCCCCACGAAACCCCGGAGGGAATTCACAGGCACCACAGTGGGAGGAATCTTCTCGCCATCCCCGGAAGGAGCAGATGTGTGGTGCTCGGTGAGTCCCCACGAAGGGTAGGGAGGCAGCTGTTCACAGACTTGATATGGCAAATTGTGTGATGTGCTGTCTTCCTGGGGCGGGCGGCCAAGCACTGATGGGGGGGGGGTGCTCTGCAACCCCTCCCCCGCCACCGGCTGCCCACGGCTGCTGATTCACGCGGGAGGGCCTGGGTGTGCCAGGAGGAATCCGAAGGGGCTCTCTTGTGAAACGCAAGGCTTCGGGAGGAGACTGCGGACTTGGGGCAGAGGCATGGCTTCTCCTCTGTTTCCACTTGAAGGTCGTAGCTTTGGCAGACAGAGGAGGATGTGCGGAAATTCCATCAATATTGTTGAAAGCCAGGATGTGGCTTACGATGCCAGATGATGAGCCCCTGGCAAGGAACAGCGCTCGTGGCCCCAAGACTGGCAGTACCACGTTTGACAGAATCCGTCGTCTGATTGAGAGGAGGCTACTGACATTTGAGAGGGAGAGGAAAGGTGCCCAGGAGAAACGATAGCGCCAGATATGATGGAGGCCAGTATATACAAAGAATGTAAAAGGGGGCCGCAGAAAAGGAAATGCTCGGGAATTGTCATTTGTCTGCCAAAATACAAAGTACGGGGAACAATGTTAACTATGAAACTTTCGGGAAAGATGATAAAGCTGAACACAGATGTCCAACTCCTACCTAAGCTACCTCCTTCTGAAAGTGACAGAAAGGACCAAAGGAATATAAAAATAGGGGGGAATCTGCTCCAGCATTGCAGAACAGGAAAGAGTGCCATCAATATGCCACCAACTTTGAGGAATTTCTGCTAGGTACAGTGCCAGTGGAACCAGATTGAAGGTTGACTCATAGCTTTCCTTCCTGAGAAAGCAGCATGGTACTGCAGGGAGGGTGGCCATAATCACAGGACCGACCTCACAGTCTCTGAGGGTGAGTGACTGAGTCCTGGAGGAGAGGCTGGGTCACAGGAGGGGTGCAGAGCCTACCCCAGGGAGCCCATCTCTCGTGTGCAGCCCCATGGCCTTCTGGAGTGGCTGGGCCTTTAGATCCAAGAACAAGCAAAGCCCATTCAAGCTTGCTTTCCCCATGATAGGCCTGAGCAGCTCCCAGACATAACAGGCAGGGGAACAAGGGAGAGGCCAGGAGGAGGAGCACACATCTGGAGTGATGCTCTGCCAACAAACTAGAGAAGACATGGCCACAGCACAGAATGTTCCCCAACCCCCACCCCCTGGCTGCTGGTCCCTGGCTGGTAATATAAAATTTCACCATCTAGTCTTCCAGATTAATATCTCACATGAAGAATCTTATAGCATCTAAGTCACATGAGGAGGGGGCCCCAGGATAACTAACTCAGCTATAAGCAAAAACCAGGTCCAGGGAAGACTTAAGATATACATGGAACCTATGAACACTTCTCGAAATGTAAAGGAAGCGAACAAAGAATGCATGCATAGGAAGAACATCACCTCCAGAAAGATTCGCTGCAGGAACCAGAAATAAGTTGTAGTGTCTGTCTTGTACTTCAAGGAGATATTAAGACCTGGGCTCTAAACCTAAGAAGTGGAACATGATGCAATAAAAGATTGAAACCAAAAGAAAGCTGGCAGAGTTAAGACAGTATTGATGGGAAATGAATAGGTTATGAGAATTTTAAGAAGCATCTGAAGCAGGAAAGAGCATAGGTGATGTAGAGGGCGATAAGGGTGAGACGTCCTCTGAGAATGCTGAGAGCAAGGACTGAAGTAAAAATGACCAGAGATAACATAATATGGAGAATAAATGGCAGAGATTCACGTGCGAATGACTGGTTTTTCTAAAAAAAAAAAAAAAAAAAGATACCAGAATAAAAGAGCAATAACTAAAGATATAATAGAAGAAAACTTCTGCAATCTGAGCACTCAATTCTTCAAATAAAAATGGTAATCACATGTTAGACAAAATAGGCTAACATTTGACATGTGCTGTGTTTTCTTTTTTAATCCCAAGGATTGGGAAAAGAATCCTACAAGCATCCAGCATAGGGGGGAAGAAAAAAAGACTTATCCACTAAAGAATCAAACCAGATTGCATCAGACGTCATCACAACATTGAGGTAATGTCTAGAGAGGTTTGAGGAAGAAGATTATGCTCATAAAAATCTATATTTCCTAGCAGATGCAATAGAGAGAAACAGATCCGTGGAAGAGCATGGTAGGTATAAAGCCCCTGTTGCCTTCCTGACAAGGATGACTCAAAGTCCTACTCATGCCATGGAGAGACAAATCAATATACAATCATTAAGGATCTGTCAATAGAGATTGAAGCCATATAAATACAGATCTGAATCTTATAATCATAGTTATTATAAAATAACTAGTTATTTTAAAATAAAATCAATAGGGGTGTCTGGATGGCTCAGTCGGTTAAACACCTGCCTTTGGCTCAGGTCATGATCCCAGGGTCCTGGGATTGAGTCCCGCATCACACTCCCTGCTCCATGGGGAGCCTGCTTCTCCTTCTCCCTCTGTCTGCTGGTCCCCCCTCCTGTGCTCCCTCTCTCTGTCAAATAAATCTTAAAAAAATAAAAATAATAAAGTAAATAAAATATCTCAAATAACAACTGAAAAAGAATATCCACAATGTAAAGAATAAAGTCAAATAAAAACTCAAATTATAACAACACAAAATTAGAGGTGATGAGGGATTGGCAGTAAATAAAAGTGCTAATATCTGTAGTCAACAATATATATTGCATGTTTATGTTTTATATTGCATTTTATATACTTAGAGAAATAGAAACTTAATATTTAAACTGAAAAGGCAATTACAGATAGTCTCATTATAATGAACATGACATACTGTTTAGCTAAATGTATAGGATTTGGCCAAAGCTATAATCAAAGACAAATTTATTGGCTTAAATATATTTGGCAGCAACTAAAAAAGAGTAAAAAATAAGTGTGCAAATCTAGAAGTAAAAAGGATGGCAAAACAAGCAAACATAAAATAGGAAGGTATTCATAAAGATAAAAGCAGAAACAAATAAATTAGAAAGTAGGTAAATAGAAGCAGAGCCAATAAAAATCCAAGTGATGGTTCCTTGGGTTAAAAACAACAACAACAACAACAAGGTAACAGCATCTTTCACTGATGATTTAACTTGTGCTTTTTGCTGTATGTTCTGAGACAGATATCTGGAAAACTTACTCATGTCTGGTAGGGAGAGTAATCTTTAAAGGGGGGACAAGGGACCCCCAGAAGCAACCAACGTGTCTGCTTCTAGGAGGATGGGCTCTACTATGCTGCAAAAACAGTAGGACCATTTAGGGGCAGGTTTCTAAAAGAGACCCTCTGTGACTCTTGGGAATGTGGCTATCAGAGGAGAAAAAGCCATGGATCTGTGCAAAGAAAATGAGCAAATCACTCCCAACAAAGTATTCCTACATCCTGGGAATGGCTCCATATGGAAGTGAAAAAGCTGTTGGTGGAAAGTTGCAGGCTGGGAACCTAGGAAGGAGCTTGGTGATGCCCAGAAGTTTGTTCAGGGACTTGGATCAGTGGCGGTAACCAGTCCAACCTGTGTCAAATGCAAGTGGCAGCAGGCAGCAGGGGCTACAGAATGCAGGCTCTCCCAGCTTGGTGACAGAAAGACCACCAGGGATACTGGTCATGTTGGAGGAAGATGATGCTTTGAGATGCAAAATGCTGACCCTGGCAAATCTGGTGGGAGATGGTGCACTTGATTCAGGTTTAATTTAATTTGGAAAAATAAGAAATGTGACCTTTTTTGTGCATGCTGAATTGAAGATGTTAATATCAGCTAAATCAGTAAAAAAAAAAAAAAAAGGAAACTAGCTAGCTTAATCAAGGGAAAAGTGGAGAAACATATTGATAATGACAGAGAGCATATGACAAAAGACACAGACATGAAAAATCATGGTACTCAAATATATGCTAATAAATTTGAAAATCTCAAGGAAAGGGACTCTTTCTGGAAAATATAAGTTACTAAAATCCACACAAGAAGTATAAACCTGATCAAGAAGCGTGGCAGAAGCCAGAAAGACGACTTGTAAAAAGAGTAAGATGGGAGATGGAGAATGCTGGATGGTTTTGTAGGTTCATCTTTTGATTTTCATGAGCAGCTAATTTGTAGATTCTATAAACTATTCTAGGGCATCCAAAAAGATGGGAAGCTTTCTATTTCACACTGTAAAACTAGGATAACTCCATCAACTAAACCTGATTAGAGGAGGCACCATCGAGTAAAATATAAACTATTATCCCATGTACTTACAGAAAAAAAATCCTAAATAATTAAATTGATTAAAAGAATAATGCAGTATAACAAAGACAGGTTTATTTCAGGAGTGCTACCATGGTTTAATGTAACTCTGAATTACAGATCCATTTATCCAACTACCTAGTCAACTTTTCCATCTGGATCCCAGTAGGCATATCTAAACTGTTGAGTCCCCTCTCTAAAATTTGCTCCTCCGCATTCTTCCTCAAGTTAATAAATAACAATTCATTCCTTCCAGTTGCTCATATCGAAAACTTGGCACCATGCTCGATGCCTCATTTTTTCACATCACACGTACATTCCATCAAGAAATTTACTTTGTCAGCTCTACCGTCAAATATGATCCAGAATCTGATTGGTTTTCATCATTTTATCTAAGTCACCACCTTCCACTCAGCTGCCAGGGTGATCCTTTTAAAATGTAAGAGATCAAATATTTCCTTTTAAAAACTCTCCAGTAGGGGATCCCTGGGTGGCGCAGCGGTTTGGCGCCTGCCTTTGGCCCAGGGCGCGATCCTGGAGACCCGGGATCGAATCCCACGTCGGGCTCCTGGTGCATGGAGCCTGTTTCTCCCTCTGCCTGTGTCTCTGTCTCTCTCTCTCTCTCACTGTGTGCCTATCATAAATAAATTTTTAAAAAAAATTAAAAAAAAAAAACTCTCCAGTAGTCCACAGATAAATCCACACTACTATGACCAACTGATTTTCAGTAAGGATGCCAAGACCACTTAATGGAGAAGTAACAGTTTCTTCAACAAACGGTGCTGTAACAACTGGATCGGTGCTGTAACAACTGGATAGCTTCATACAAAAGAATGCAGGTGGACACTTACCTCACACCATATACAAAAATTGACTCAAAATGGACCAAAGACCTCAATGTAGGAGCTACATTTTATAAAACTATAACCCTCTTAGAAGGAAACATAGTTTAAGTCTTCATGACCTTGGATTAGACAATGGTTTCTGAAATATGACACCAAAACACAAGAAACAAAAGGATAAAAACCAATAAATTGGACTTCACCAAGATTGAGAACTTTTGTGCAAAGAACTCATTATTAAGAAAGTGCAAAGACAACCCACAGGATGGAAGAAAATATTCGTAAATTGTATCTGATGGGTTTAATATCCAGAGTATATAAAGAACACTTATGAGTCAATAGCAAAACAACAACAACTACAACAACAAAAAACAAAGCAATTGAAAACTGGACAAAAGATTTAATAGGCATTCCTCCGAAGAAGATATACAAATAAGTTGGACACAAAATGCCACATATTGGGATCCCTGGGTGGCGCAGCGGTTTGGCGCCTGCCTTTGGCCCGGGGCGCAATCCTGGAGACCTGGGATCGAGTCCCACGTCGGGCTCCCTGCATGGAGCCTGCTTCTCCCTCTGCCTGTGTCTCTCCCTCTCTGTCTCTCTCTGTGTAACTATCATGAATAAATAAATAAAATCTTTAAAAAAATGCCACATATTTTATTATTCCTTTTTTTTTGTTTTATTGAGATACAATAGACTTATTGACTTACAATTGACATTGTATAAGTTTAGCATTTACAACATAATGATTTGACATATGTACGCTTTGCAAAATGATCACTACCACAAGTTCACCTCACATGGTTATAATTTTTCTCCTTGTGATGAGAATTTCAAAGATCTACTCTAGCATCTTTTGAATAAACAATACAGTATTGTTAACTATGGTCACCATGCTGTACCTTATATCCCCAGAATTCATTTATCTTATAACTGGAAGCTTGTTTCTTTTGATCATTTTCACCCATTTCCTCTACCTCTGACCCCTAGGATTCCATTTATATGAAATGTCTATTGTAGGGCAATCTATAGATATAAAAAGTAGATATGTGGCTGTTGGGCTGGGACAAGGGAGAAAGGAGTGACTATTAATGGATATGGGACTTCTTTTGGGAGTGATAAAAATGCTTTGGAATTAGAAGTTATGGTTCATGTCATTGTGTACATACCAATAACCATTTAATTGTACATTTTAAAATGGTTAAAATAATGGATTTTATGTTATGTGAAATTTTTCCCAATAAAAACAAACAAAAATACCGAGTAGATTCTTAACTTGACTCAAAGTATAAGCCAAAGTCCTCACAAATGTCTTGTAGGGGCTGAACATCCACCGTCTCTTCTTGCAAAACCCAGCTCTACTCCTCTCTCAACTACTCTGTTCCAGCCATAATGGTGTCTGTGATGTGGCTCCAGCACCACCAGCAGCAGGACCTTTGCATGTCCTGTTCTCGCTGTCTGGAATGCTCTTCTCACAGATATCCTCTGACTTGCCTCTCACAGCCTTCTGATATTTGCTCAAATGTCACCTTATCTTTGGGGCTCTCCTTGACTTCACCCCACCCCACACGGCATATCCTATCCCCTTTCCCTTACTTCATTATTCTCCCTAGCACTTATTACCTGACATATTACAGATGTATTTGCTTCTTCTTTATATTCTCTGTCTCCCTACACTAGAATGCAAGCACCTTGAGGGTAGAGTATTTGTTTCATTTATCAGTGTGTCACAGGGCCTAGGACAGGCTGCCCAACACATGGCAGCCACTCCATAAATATATGTTAAATGAATGAATGCACTGCAGAATGAACACAAGGAAATCGAGGACTATAATTTGTCACACTAATAGAGGAAAGAAAAAATGCATAGCTATGGATAGAGATTTAAAAAGATACCTGATTTCTAGGGACGCCTGGGTGGCTCAGTGGTTGAGTGCCTTCGGCTCAGGGCGTGATCCTTGGATCCCGGGATCGAGTCCCACATCGGGCTCCCTGTGAGGAACCCTCTTCTCCCTCTGCCTATGTTTCTGCCTCTCTCTCTCTATGTCTCTCATGAATAAATAAGCAAATCTTTTTAAAAAAATGAATGAATGAATGAATGAATGAATGAATAAATAAATAAATAAATAATAAAGATACCTGATTTCTTAAGCATGTGTATCTGGTTCAAACACTGAATAAATAAAACATCCCCTTAATGTGATGAGGAATATCTGTTCTTCTAACATCCTTTACAAATAGCATTCTCATTAAAGCCAAGAATAAGACAAGAATATCTACTATTTTTCCTATTTTTAAAATATAACTCCAAGACGTTTAGTGAAGAAGGCAATAATTATAACAATACTAATAGCTAATATATATTGGGTGCTTTTTTGGTCATTGTTCTAAGTCCTAACTGCCTTATATGTATTTATTATTTTACTACAACAGCAGAAGTGATAGGAGTATGTCTCCATTATGAGGGACAAGGAAAAGTTAAAAAATTTGCCCAAGGTCACACACACAGTGGGAAAGGAGCTGAGCTAGAATCACAGAGCCCCCGCGGTCTAACCACTATGTGGTACAGCCTCCATGAAAAACCATCAAGATAAAGATGCTGTGACACTGGAAAACAGAAAGCAAATTTATTCTCGTTCCAGATGGTATTGTTGTTGTCTACCTAGAAAACCCAAGGGAGTCAAGTGAGGAAAAACTACCAGAAGTGATAAGAATTCAACATGGTCAAAATATGTATATACCCTGATCGACAGTGTTTCTCTATTTCAGCAATAACAACTTAATACTAAAGAAAATAGATCCCATTTCCCTAAAGCAGTCATAAATGTGGAATGCTTGAAAATAAGCCGGACATGAAATGGAAAGGATCTGTATGAAGAAAATGACAAAAATTCGCTGAGGACCTAATTAAAAATTTTGAATGGAAAGATGCTCTATGTTCATGAATGGATAGACTCAGTATTATAAAGATGTCAGGTGTCCCCCAAATTAATTCTGCAGTCACTAAAATTCAAAAAGCACCTATTGCATTTTTGGAAACTTCTAAAACTTAAATTGGTGAATATAAAGGCATTGTGACAGAATAAGGAAGGACTGTATATTAAATTGTATTCTGCATGAATAACATTTCAAACATGGGGATGCCAATTCTAGAGTAGATAGATCAATGGGACAAAATGAAACAAGAACCCAAGAACAATCTTATGGTTGCACCATCTATGGTGGCCACTAGCCACCTGTGGTTCCTGAGAATTTGACATGGATAGCGTCACGTGTTGAAATGGTACTATTTTGGATATACTGCATTCAATAAAATACATTATGAAAATTAACTTTACCTGTATCTTTTTACTTTTTAAAATGTGGTTACTAGAAAATTTAAAATCAAAGATAGGGCTTGCATTATATTTCTATTAGAACTGGTGTAAAGTATAAAAAATGTAGTGTATTCATTTTCTAAAAATAAAATTCAGCATAGGCATTTTACTTTTTTATTCTTTCAAGTTTTTATTTAAAATCCAATTAGTTAACATATAGTGTAATATTACTTTCAGGAGTAGAATTTGGTGATTTATTACTTACATACAACACCTATGCTGATCACAAGTGCCCTCCTTAATACCCATCACCCATTTAACCCACCCCACTGCCCACCATAGACATTTTTAAAAATATTTTATTTATTTATTTGAGTGAGAGAGAATGAGAGAGCACAAGCAGGGGGAGCAGCAGAGGGAGAGGAAGAAGCAGACTCGCCCCTGAGCAGGGAGCCTGATGCCAGGCATCATCCTAGAACCCTGGGATCATGACCTTAGCTGAAGGCAGATGCCTAACCTACTGAGCCACCCGGCATAGGCATTTTAAATGAGTAGAGGGAAGATATATTAATGAAATGCTGGAAGAACTATGAACTAACTATGAGGACAGGAGGAGTATAGTTTTGATATTACAGGCCGTATGCTAAAATTCCAGATAAAGTGAAAAATGAATAAAAGTACTAGAAGAAAATGTAAGTGAATATTTATAAGAATTTGTGGATGAGAAGAGCATGCCAAGCCCAAAATGAAAAATGAAAAAAAAAAAAAAAACGGTCTTGATAAATTTGACTATGTAAAATACGAAAGTTTTTAAAATTGTCAAGTAACATACGAAACAAATTGAATGTCACATGAAACATGGGGAGATATCTGCAATCAATGTGACAAATCCCTACCTTATAAAGGCCTCTTACAAATCAAGTAAGAAAAGGAACACTCTAATCGAAAATGTGCCAATAACATGAACAGCCAATTTACAAAAGGAAAAACAGAAACGAGAGAGATTCCTAGTAAAAAAGAAATTCAATCTTAGTAGTAATCAAAGAAATGCAAATTAAAATAGCAATTGCCAAGGATCAAAAAAGAATAATATATAATGTTGGCAATGACTGCTGTCATATACTTCTATGCAACTCTAAATTGGTATGATCTTTCTGGAGGACAATTTGGCGATGTATACAAAAGGTTCCAAAATGTGCTCACACTGTTTCTAGGAATTTATCGTCAGAAACTAATCGGAGATGTTCACACAAAAATACAAGTATGAATTTCCTTCATTGTTGTTTGTAATCAGGAGAGATTGGAAACCATCTCCATGTTCAATAGTAAGAGCTTCCTTGAGTAACTATAGCATATCCATAGGGTGGAATTTTTTCAACAGATATTGGCAAAAACTTCAACAGAAAATATATATCTACCTCCTGTCCCATCTCAAACTCCTCAACAGCAAAGATTTATAAAAAACATCTATTAATAGCTCTGGAAAACAACAAAGAAGACCATGAGTGGACAAAATATTTGCAGAACTCTTGGAATATAGGAGGAAAGGGAACAGACTGTAGGATCAATAGGACTGGGGGGTGGGGGGGAGAAGCTATCCAAAACACACAGGACTGTGGCAGAGGTGGGGGCGCTCATGGGGTCACCAGGCCCAGTGGACAGGCTGTTATGAGTCACAGTGATGGAGAATAGTTGCTGGCCTGGAAGAACATTGCCACTGGATGCCTAGATTCAAGAAGATGTTTCTATAGTAAGAACATGTGTTTGTTTATACATAGTCACTCATAAGCTTTGAGAAAATTGTAAAGACAGATGCTATCGACATTAACAATGACCTTTCGGTGGCTAGGTTATGGCTGATGTTTAGCCCTCCTTTTGGCTCTTCTGTGTTTTCCAAGTTTTCTGCATTGAGTACATATCAATATTACAGTTTAGGAAACGATAGAGGAGTATTTTTAAATAAAGAAGGAAAAAAACGAAAACAAAGAGAACTTGAATTTTTTCTGTAAGAAAATAACTACCATCTTATTAGTTTTCTTTTGAGTTACTGCAGTAACGTCCTGGCTGGTTTCCCAGACTCTGGTCAGCTGAAGATTGCTACCATCTCTCACTCCCTACTTAAAAGCCTTCCATGGCTCCCTACTGCTCATGTTCAAGCCCAGACATAGAGTCATGCAGGGCCTTCACTATTCTTCCTTCCTCCCAGCCCATTCTTCACTTCTCCCACTCCACACTGGCTATTCACCGTTTCCTGAAGGTTCCACACACCTTCCAACTCCACTCCTTTGCTCCTGTTGCCCTGGCACTATCCAACCCTGGCAGGTAGCCTCGGGGGGAGAACCACAGCCAGAAGGTACCAGAATAGCCCTGAGGACCTGTATACTACAAGATGCACTGCCCTGTCAGCCAAGAGGCCCAGCTGAAACAAAGCATCCTGAGATACTTCAGCAGGAGCAGGTGTGGAAAGAAGAGCTGGGCTCTGAGATTCAGAATCTGAGAAAATAATAAAAATTTAATGCAGAATTCCTTGATGAAAATGGCAGGGGACTGCGAGGAGCTCTCCTTGAGACATGAGTTGGTTGGTCTATATATCCACCTCCTTGCTTCTGTGGTGGGAATCGGGGTGGGGATTCTGGCCCTGGCTGGTGGTCTCTTCTCCACAGGGGCGGGCACAAACCTGGGTTTATACCTGCACCTGCTACCTCGTGGCTGTAAGACCTTGGCAAAGTGACCTAATCCTTTCTGAGTCTATGAAACAGAGCTTGCCCCATGCTGGGTGACTGAATGTCATCACCTGCACGCAGTCCCCCACCCGCACCCCCTAAATGGCAGAGATGGTGTTATAATTACATTTTCCCACTCCAAAAGTTCTGCTTCACGGGGCTAGAGTCATGCTCTGGGAACCAGGCCCAGGGACTGTGTAGGAGGCCCTAGGAAGTGTCCCTGGTGAGGGCTCTGAGGTTGCCATGGAGAGCAGGACCCCCCACCCCCTACCCAGAGAATCTCTGGACTCGCATTCTGGGCCCTCACTCACCCCTGTGTTCCAGGATCCACATGGCCTGGGTAGGGGGTATATTTATCTGCTGTCACAGCCCTGGTGAGCTGAAAGATTAGCACTCTCCCCGGCCTGGGATGAGCCCTGGTGCTTGGCACCACGTGCCCACAGCCAAGCCTCCTGTCATTCTTTTCTTTTTTTTTTTTTTTAAAGATTTTATGTATTTATTCATGAGAGACAGAGAGAGAGAGAGAGAGGCAGAGACACAGGCAGAGGGAGAAGCAGGCTCCATGCAGGGAGCCCGATGTGGGACTCCATCCTGGAACTCCAGGATCAGGCCCTGGGCTGAAGGTGGCGCTAAATCGCTTTAGCGCCACCCGGGCTGCCCCTCCTATCCTTCTTGTAGGAGTTGGGGTGTGAGCGGTAGAGGGGTGCTCAGCTCTGGGGACCTGGTGTGAAGTGTTAGGGAGGAAGCACCGTCCAGACCCCAGGGTCTTCCTCCCGCACCACAGAGGGGGTAGCCATCTCCTCCATGTTCTGGAGTGGAGGGAGGAAAGCTTCTCCTGAGGGCAGAAGTTCTGGGGCAGATCAAGGGCATCCAGGTTGGAGATGCGCCTTTTCTTCAGAAATCTTGGTCACCGCAGCCACCCTGAGTGCCCTCCTCGGCGTGTGCTCACTGCCATAGAATGCTGCCACCAGGAGGGCAGGAGCCCTGGAAACTGCAGGCCCTGACTGGGGATGGTATTTACCCACATGAGGTCTCCCCACTCTGCAGGGATGGGCACAGCAGAGCACCTGCTAGCGGGCTGCACTTGCCCCTGGGAGCACTCACATGAAGGAACAAGTGTTGCTTAAACCCGAGAGTCGGGCAGCCCGGGTGGCTCAGCGGTTTAGCGCCGCCTTCAGCCCAGGGTGTGATCCTGGAGACCCGGGATCGAGTCCCATGTCGGGCTCCCTGCATGGAGCCTCGTTCTGCCTCTGCCTGTGTCTCTGCCTCTGTGTGTGTGTGTGTGTGTGTGTGTGTGTGTTGCTCATGAATAAATAAATAAATAAAATCTTAAAAAAAAAAAAAAAAAACGAGAGTCTGCCCCATGGAGCTTCAGCCTCAGAAAGCTGAAGGTCTTCAGGTCCAGTCCTTGACCTTGACCCTCCCCTATTGAATATCTGCACTGGACCAGGGCTGCAAGGAAAAGCCTATTACTACCAGTACCAGGAAAGCCAGCACTACCCTCCACCCCTCATCCACTGCTGTCTGTTAAATGAACAGGCAGCTGGATGGGTGTTATTTATCCCAGGGGTCCCCAAGCTTCAGTTCCTCCTGTACCCCTTAGAGGCAATTTCATCACCTAAGTGCACTACCCAGGTGCTTGCTAGATTAGTTTTTTCCTTTGAACAGCCTCACTTTTTAAATGAAGCTTCCATTCTCAACAATAACATCACCGAAGTGCAGTTTTGATGAGCTAGTAATCTTTTCCCCCCTGGTATATAATAACATAAACAGGTAGCTATTAAAATTATACAAAAATCATATATACATACACCCTGGGAAATAAGGGACCCCCTCTAAATGCAAAAGAGGCCGCCACAAACAGCTGTGTGGGTGTGGGCAGGCCGGATACAGAGCAATCCCGGCTGGCTGGCCCGCAGGCCAGGTCTCTCCCGGAGCTGGAGTAAGGGCCCAGAGAAGAAGAGGACGTCTCTTGCCTAAGGGCACACAGCCAGTCACCTAAAATCCTTAGCAAGTTTTCAGATAAAAGCTGGGGCACAGGATGGGGCCCTAGGACCACTGGGATGAGGATCTGGTCCGTCAGGAGTCCCCTCCTGCTTCCTAATGATGGAAGATCCACGCGCGGCTGTGTGGGCGGCCCAGGTGATCCTGCAGCCTGGAGGGAAGCTAAGGACAGAGACCAGAGGTGCCTCTGCCCTTCCAGCATGCCTGGCCCTTTTCTCAGATAAAGTTGGCCTAGGGCTACAGTGGCCTTGGCTGAAAGCTGCCCATTCCTCCAAGATGCGGGTTTGAAAACTGCAGTAGACTGGACCCCAGCCCAAAGGATCTGACGCAGGGTGGCCGGGCAGAGTTCTCAAATTTGCTTTTCTAACAAGTTCCCAGGTGACAATGATGCAATGCTGCTGGTCCAGGGCTGCACTTTGAGAACCACTGCTTTAGAGGATGGGATTACCTGATCCTGGTAAGCCACGATTCTGAAGTGTCAACCACTCGAGATGAACATCCCAGGATGACACAGCCAAGAAAAATCACTCAGACACAAAGTACCATGGGTGCATTCCAACACCCAACATTGTTGCCACCCAGAAGCAACCACAAGGCAGGTGCCCGGCCCCTGCTGATTCCAGTGGCTAACCCAGGACTTTCCAGTGAGGTTTCCAGAAGGACTTCCACCAACAAACAATGTCACATCCAAAGAAAAACTCAAGGGTGCCTGGGTGGCTCAGTAGGTGGAGTGTCAGCCTTTGGCTCAGGTCATGATCCCAGAGTCCTGGGATTGAGCCCTGCATCTAGCTCCCTCCTTGGTGAAGAGCCTGCTTCTCCCTCTCCCTGTGCCTGCTGTTCCCCTTGCTTGTTATCTCTCTCTCAAATAAATAGTCTTAAAAAAAAAAAAAAAAAACCCAGCTGAGAAACGACAGAATGGCTTGCCTGACTTCTATGGGAGTGTGACTTGCTGACTGTACCAGCTCCCTCCCTTCCTCACTATGGCTCCTGTGACTCAAGCTAGAGGCAGAGATCTCTCTGCACCCCTGTTTCCTCATCTCACCATCCTGGGTGCAAGCGGAATGAGGGCAACAGAGGGGAAATCACTGCATTTGCCCCTAAGAATCTGGCCCAGTGCATAGAGTCATTGACTGAAATCCTTGCTGAGCACTCAGCATTGTCAGGCAGCACGTAGGTGGAGGGGACAGAGAGGTCAGCCTGGCTCCTGTCCACAGGGGCTCCCTGGCCAGCGGTGATGGGTGATGGGCGAAAAAGCAGATGGTGTATCATACCACATTGTGCAAGGAGCAGGTAGGGAGAGAAGCCTGGTGTAGAGGGAAGTGTGTGGAGCAGAGACAGCACGTGTCATCCAGCCTGGGGAGGATGGTTGGCCAGGTGTGGAGGAGGATGTTCCTGCAGAGAGAAGCCAGCATGGAGGGGAAGTGACTGGCGGTGAGAAAGAAGGAGACCTCAGGGGACCATGGATGGTCTCTCCAGCCATGGATGGTCTCTTCATGCCAAGGAGTTCATTCCCTATTAGGGCAACAGAGGAGGGTTGATGCCTACAAAGACTGGCTCCTGGATTAGATGCAAGCACAAGGTCCTTGTCCTTCACTGCAGGACTGTCCCCCAGGCGACTGCTCCATTAAAAAGAAAAAAAGCAGTAACTTTAGAGAAGGTGACCAGAGATCCCTTTGGTGGGGCAGCTGGTGACTTGGCAAGCCTAGAAGGCTTCAAAGGGCCAGAAGGGGCTCCTGAGGGCTGAGAAGGCTGGTTTTTTCAGGAGGAACTCTGCAGATGGTGCCCTTCTGGTGTTGGACAGATCAAGGGCCTCGGAGGATCCCATCACTTGGAGGAGGTCTCTGGTATGGAAAGGTCAGCCCCAGAAGCCCTGTGATCACTGAGGACCAGCAGCAGAGCCGGGAGTCTCAGAGCCTGCTTGGAGGGCATGGAGGAAGGGAAGCCATGCAGCCACACAGCTGGGCTCCTGAGCGGGGGCAGCCTCAGGCTAAGGAGCCAGATTCGAGATGAACATAAAAATAACAGCCACCTTTGCATGGTGCTTATGAGCCAGGCACTTCTCGCAGTACTTTAAGTTTCTAAACACAGCTAATCCTCACCACCACCCAGAGAGTTAGCTACCACTTATCAGCCCCATTTTCCAGATGAAGAAATTGAGGTATAAGGAGGCGAAGTAATTCTCATATGGCCACACCCCTGGGAGTGGCTGGAACAGGGTCAAAGACCAGATCTCCCTAGGCCCTCAACACAAATTCTTTGAGCTAGGAGAGATCACACACAACCCGCCCCCACTCCCTTATCTTCTTCTTCTTCTTCTTCTTTTTTTTTTTTTTAAAGATTTTGTTTATTCATGAGAGACAGAGAGAGGCAGAGACAATGGCAGAGGGAGAAGCAGGCTCCTGGCAGGGTGCTCAATGCAGGACTCGATCCCCAGACCCCAGGATCATGACCTGAGCCAAAGGCAGATGCTCAACCGCTGAGCCACCCAGGCATCCCACCCACTCCCTCATCTTATAGAAGGGTAAACTGAAGCCTGGAGAAACTGGTTTATCTAAGGGTGCTTAGCCAACTAGTTGCGTCATGGAATTGGGAAACTATAGAATAACTTGGCAAAGATGGTTTCGTAGACCACAGGACCTGGAACTTGGGTGGGGGTGGAAGAGGAGCCCGACTACCCCTGCTGCTGTCTGCTGGTTCCCCAGGCAGCCTGCTCACTGCCTTCATCGCCACCCCAAGCCCTGCCTCCATCCTCTGACTGCCATGCTCACATGGATGTCGCTCAGTACTCTGGTCTCTCACCTCCTCGTCTCTAGTTCCAGTAACATCTACCAGCGCTCCATTTCAGCCATGCACACAGAGCCAGGGCCCGGCCCCTGGATCCCTACATCCTTCCTCCAGTTCTGACCACGTCTCCCACCCTTCCAGCTCCCTCCAGCTTCCCAGAGACTTCCAGAGCTCCACTTCCTCCAAGCCCACGGGCCATCTGTCTGTTCATCCCTCTCCAGCCCGGGCCCCGTGGAGCACCCACTCAGCAGCACCCTCAATCTTCATCACCCGCCCCCACCTTTGTCTTCCACTCAGCAGAGCCCCGGCGCTGGGCCAAGGCTACCCTCCACCCTCTCCACCCTGCTGCACCCGTCACCGCACCTGCACCTGCACCTGCACCTGCCAAGGGCCGTCCTGCTGCCTGCAGACGGGGGCTACTCTGACAGCAGCGGCCCCCTCCACAAGGGGGCGCCATTTCCCTCCCTGAGTTTCTGGTTGAGCCCACTGGGAACCAAGGTCACCGAAATCACGTGGAGAACACACACGGGATCTGATGCCGAGGGTCATCTGATGTGACACGACTGTTCTGTGGGGATGGCCCGGGCATCAGGATTTTAAAAGCTCCCCAGGTGATCCTTGGAATGTGCCCCATCCACACAGGGGCAATACTACTCGGCTGAATGAAGAAACCAACTGCTCATACAGGCTCCATGGATGAACCTCAAGAACATGATGCTAAATGAAAGAGGCGAGACACAAAAAAAGCACATGTTGCATAATTCTATTTCTGTGAAATTTCCAGAACAGGCGAAAGTATGGAGCAAATAAATGAACGTGGGGCTGGGGGTAGGCCCGACTACAAACAAGGACAAGGGAACTTGTGGGGTGAAGGGGCTGTTCTAACACGGGGTTGTGGTGACACCTGCATAACCACACAAGTTTACTGAAGAACTGAACCTGACAATGGATGAACCGTATGGTATAGAGCCCAGCAAAGCCATTAAAAGTGGGGGCAGAGACAGAAGGGGCAGAAACCAATGTATTAAAAAACAAAAAAGCCCCTGGTGATTCTAGTGGTCAGTCAGAGTCTAGAACCCCGTGAAGGAGGCCTGACACCCACTGACCCCGAGGCCACGTCCATCCCTCCCCGGCCCTCTCACAGCACAGGGCCTGTGCCCATCACACACCCTGGCACACAGTATTCCGCGAGTGAATGGATACGCATTCCTAGAGTTTGTCCCAGGACTTAGTGGAGGAGAGGATGTCCATTGAGTGAGCACTTACAAGGCAGAGGTCTTTCATTGTCTCGTTCTAACAGCTCTCATCCCTGAGTCCCCGTGAGGCTGGGGTAAATATCCCCATTTTACACAAAGGAAACTAAATCCCACTGAGATGAAGTGGATTGCTGTGACCACACAGCCCTGGCCTGGCCTGGCAAAGCGGGGCCTAGAGATCAGCCTGCCTGATAACCACGTTCTTTTCTCTTCTCTCAGCTCATTTAAATCTTTTGCCCTCCTAGAGAGGGCAGGGCAGGCTCTATCTTTTCAGCCACCGGTGTTCACTAGGGACCCTTGCTTGTCTCGGAGCAGCTCTAGATCCTATACATCCAAGTCAACAAGGTGAAGGAAATTGTCTGGGCCCATGGAGCCCCTGCTCCGCAAAGTGGAGTCTGGAGAGTGGCCCATCTGATCCAAGTCCTAGGGAGCCTCTGGGCCCTGGTCATGAGCTGGGCCCCACAGGAGCAGCTGGCCCCGAGGTGGGCTGGCACCCCTTGCAGTCCCAATGTAATAAGCTTCTGGGATTAAGCTTTCCCTCCCAGCTCCTCCCAACATCAGGACTATTTTCATTGGACAATCCTTCCAGCGCACCAGTTTGGAACAGAAGTGCTTGACGTTGCTGATCGACCAATTTCATAAAAGGAATCCAGTTTCCCTTGCACTCATGAAAAGCTGTTAGCCCCTGGCGAGCTTCCAGAGCCTGCACTCCAGCGATGCAGCCCAGACATCGGGAGCGGGGTGCCAAAACCCTTGGGCACACAGAGGAGTCAGCTGGGCTGAGAGATTTAAATCGAGAGGGGTCCTTGCCAGCAACACCACCAAGCAACATCCTGTCCTCAGAGAAGAGGTCTCCCACTGAGATGCCCTGAAACCACAGCTGAGGGCCCTAACACAGCCGTGTAGGGATGGAGATGTGCTCCCAAACTGCCAATACCTGACCCCAGTGAGGACAGCATGACCGGGAAAGCAGTGCAGGGTCAGGCAGGCAGCCTTGGGTGGGCCCTTTATCAGCATATGCCGTGGAGGAAGAGGCCCATCGCCGTCTGCAAACCTCGGTTTCCTTAGCTGTAAAACAGGTGCATAACCCCTTCCTACCAGGCTGTTGGCTGCTAGAGTGTTTGGGAATCTATAAAGCACTTGATCAAGTCAGGACTAATGATTTATCTTCTTTAAACCAGGGCTTGGGGATCCCTGGGTGGCTCAGTGGGTTAGTGCCTGCCTTCGGCCCAGGGCCTGATCCTGGAGTCTGGGGATCGAGTCCCACATCGGGCTCCTTGCATGGAGCCTGCTTTTCACTCTGCCTGTGCCTCTGGCTCTCTCTCTCTCTCTCTCTCTGCCTATCATGAATAAATAAATAACATCTTTTAAAAAAAATAAACCAGGGCTTGGGGGTATTTCAAACCTCCCAAGTTGCAAGCAGTTCCTATGTGACAACAGGAAGTTATGGATGGAAAGAAGGAGCAATGGGAAGCCTGCGCTGGGAGTCAGGATCCCGGGGTTCAGTCCCGAGTTCTCTGTGAACAATCCTTCATGACTTCAGAGGTGCTTTGAAACCCAGAACTTTGTCTCTTCCCCTCTCTGGGCTTCAGTTTTCACTTCCACACTATGAGCGGGTTGGGCCCTAAAGACCCCTCACGCTCTGACAGCCAAGACTGATGGAAACAAGCAGGTCTCTCCACATGGCTGCAGAGCCCCATGTCAATAGGGCCACAGGACTGGGCATCCCCACCCTCACCATCTACCTGTTTGACACTCATCTTAGAGCACTGGTCACTGCTGTAAAGAAGGCAATCTTCCAGCCAAAGCCTCCACAGTGTTTGGCAATGAGTCACTCCCACGGCCTCTCCCTAAGGACTGAGAAACGGAGAGGTGGGAAGACGAGGACCAGCCTTGCCTGGGGAAAGCCTGCCTTGTCTGGATAATCACAGACCATAGGGCTGAACACTTCTCCTTTCAAGCACCTCCAAAAACACCCCTCTCTGTGCATGAACTTTCTAATTTACAACGCTCTTTCAAATCCATGGCTGATTTTGGCAAGAACTACGGGGAAGGCATGGGAAGGGCTACTGCCCTCATTTTATAGGGGAGGAAACCACAGCTCAGAGAAGTGAGGTGACTTCTCCAAGGTCCCACAGCCAATGCAGGGAGTGTGCTCTCCTTCCCACGAGAGAGGTGGGGCAAAGCCTCAGAGAGTAAGTGTGGGGCTGCAGTGGGAACAGGTCTGGTGATTGCCAACCCTGCTCTGCACCCACCTTCCTGGACACACACCCTCCCCCACCCCCACTGCCACAAAGGGCCAGTCCTCTGAGACTCCTCCCGCTGAGGTCCATCCAGACACCTGCCTCACACATCCCCTCCACCCACGCAGCTCACAGTGTCTCCTCTTGGGCTGCTAAGCATAGGTGGAATAGCTTGCCTTGCTGGGACACTGAGTATCCAGAGCACATGTGGGAGAAAAAAAGGAAAGTAGGAGCTCCAGGGAGAATGGGGGAAAAGGCACGAGATCAATTTGCCCTCATCTACGTAGGGAAAACTTCTTAAACATTTGCTAATATCCCCTGTTAGCAAAGAAGTGTGGAAATGGGGGTTTTTCAAACACAGTTGGTGAGACCAGGAATCCGAACAGCCTTCCTGGAGGTCGGTTTGTTGCAATATCATAAAGACTCAATACAATAATTCCACTTCTAGAAATCTACTGAGAAGATGCATGCCGAGACAGAAGATGATGGCTGTGATATGAAAAAGCTGCACACAGTAAGTTACCACCTATCGGTCCGATAGAACACCAGGGCCCATGAATAGGAATGAGGTCAATCAAGCCCTCTAAGATCCGTAGCAAAGTGAGAAAACCAAAATACATAGTATGAAGCCATCTGAGTCTAAACAAACATATGGAAAAAGTTCTGGGTAGATGAACAGTAAACTGAAAGCCGGGGTTCACTTGGGAGAGAAAGTGGGATTTGGGGGGAACTGAGCAAATCAACGCTTTTGTTTTTTTACCATCTATACTCAGCTTTTTTTGGGGGGGGGCAAAAGCAAAAAAAAACAACAACAAAACCCTGAAACACCACGTATGATGTATGTGTGTAAGCCATTAAAATAAACAACCAAATAAAAGCCCAAACAAACCCACCAATCCACAGTGACCCAGGAGCCTTCGTTCCAAGCCGGCCCCTCCCCAAACTCCCCTCACAATAGCAACGCGCTTGGGGGCACATCATGATTTTAGGTGGTCACTCGGCATCAGTGACGAGGACGAGGGGTCTCCAGGGAATCCACCGCACAATTTAGCCGAGAGGCATGACAGAAGGGAAGGTCTCCCTCCTGAGCCATCTAGGATAGAAGTGTTCACCTGTCCCGTGTGCAAATTCCTCAGCCACTAGCTCCGTTTCGTCGGCGGTGAAACAGCTCTGAGCCTGCCAGTAAAAGCTTGCTTAAAAGCCCTGTGACATTAGCCATCCCCGATGAGGCCACCTTGCCCGCTGGCAGGAGACAAGAGTTGACAGGTAAGTGTGAACACGCCCTCGGCACACATACCTCAGAGAACCTCTGCACGTCTTGGGTCAGCGTGCCCACTCGCTTCCACTGGTAATGCTTGAGCAGCTTCAGGATGGCTGGGTTCACCGCATTATCTGATGGCACGGTCCGAAAGAAATAAGGGTATTTTTTCTTATCAGCTAGGACGGGCGTGGTGGCAGCAAAGGAAAGCTGGAAAACACAAAAGAGACATCACCTTTACTGGTGGGCTTCACGGCTGGGTGCCCAGGACCATTCGAAACGGAACAGAGACCCTGATGTGGGGGCCCAACACGTGGGGCAAGACATTTGTGAAAGTGACACATTATGATTGAAGAGGAGGTTTTTTTTAAAAAAAAAAAATGCAAAATAAGGAGAAAGAATGAAAAACAAAAGAGGACCAATAATTTATTCCTTGACAATGAGCCATCAAGGTAGTTTATTTCCTCCTGGTCCTTTTTCCATAAATAGTGATTTTTTTTTTTTTTTTTTTTAAGATTCCATTTATTTACCTGAGAGAGAATGAGAGAGCAGGTGCAGAGGAGGAGGGGCAGAAGCAGACTCCCCGCTGAGCAGAGAGCCCAACGCCTCAGGGCAGGGCTGGATCCCAGGATCCCAGGATCATGACCTCAGCTGAAGGCACTTTACCTATTGAGCCACCCAGGCACCCCACACAGTGATTTTTTTAAAAAAGAGATTTTTGAGATCATTTTACGTACACGATTGAACCCCCGCTCCCTCTTACCATTATCCTACAAGCCTTGAAACCATCTTGTTAAAAAACTCCTTGCAAACATTTTAATAGCTGCATAATACTCCAGCATATGAACATACCATAATTTACTGAATCATCTCTAATTTGGGGACATTTAGACTGTTTGCAATTTGTCGTTATTGTCATGTTATTCTACAAGCATCTTTGTGCAGAGCATCTTTTTTCCACAGTTTAGGCTATTTCTGTAGGATAGAGTCCATGATACAAAATTTCCCACATAAAGGAGATGAGCTTTTAAAGACTTAATACTTATCCCCCCGCCACTGCCGCCCCCAAATTACGCCAATTTATACACCTACTAGCCAGGTATAATTAGACGGCCAATTTCACCACACCACAGTCTTATCAACAGAGAGAAATTAAACCGTTTTCCATATAATCTTATACTGATTTATCATTAAAAAATAAATGATTCCTATTGCATTCATGGGTTATGCATAATGCTGAGCTTATTTCCATGGGACTGTTAACTAGTAGTATGTTTATTTTAGGAGTTGCTTGGTCATGGTCTTTGTTTATTTTTGACTGGTATTCTAATGCTTCTATTACTGAGTTTAACGAAGACTTTTGTACGTACAGCATCCGAACTCAGACTACTGCAGTTACTGCGAATTTCTCCGTTTGTTTGCTCTGCCTTGTGTGTGTGTTTTAATTTATACTCAGTAGTCAAATCTGTGTCTATCTTCCCCTTCATTATTCCTTCTTTTTCTTTTAAGTGCCAGTAAGTTGCTAAATTGGATTTTAATGATCTGTCCTCCAAGGCCCCGCTTAAATGTCACCTCCTCTGTAGCTTCTCCTCTGATCTCTGCTCTCCCTGTCCCCCGGCTTCACCCACAGAAGGTGCTTATCACACTTTTTGATCTCTGCTGTGTGCCAGTGGAAGCTCAGTATCTGGTTGCACTTCTAATTTGCATTTACCTTATTATAAGTGAGGTTGAGTACCTCTTCCTATGCTCAAGAGCACTTTGCAGTTTGTTCTGGAAACCGTTCACATTCTTTACCCATTTTCCAATTTGACTCTTAGTCTTTTTCTTATCAGCTGGTAGAAGTGATCTTTTACATTAACGAAACTAGCCCTTTGCAATAGAAGTTGCTCATTTCACCACCCCCTCTCCTGCAGTTTGTACTTTTTCTTTTCATGTTTCTTATAGTGTCTCATGCCATAGAGACTTTTTTTTTAATGTGGTTGAATTTATCAATTTTTTTCCCTTTTATGTCCTCAAGCTTTGGGTCATATTTGGAAAGGATTTTCCCTCACTGAGATTATTAAATAATTCCTCCATGGTTTCTTTCAGTCTGCCTAACCCCCTCCCTCCTTCCCTCTGTTGCTCTCTTCTTTCCTCTTCCCTCTCTCCTTCTTTTTCCTTCCTTCTTTTGTTTCAATGTACATCCCTGATCCAAAGAGGGCACAGCTGAGGCAAGCTCATGCTCTTGCCACCGGCTTTCACCTTAAGCCCTTGCTCCCAGCTGCAGCTCTAGATCTAATACATCCCAGAGTCCAATTTCAGCATCCAGAGAAATAAGATCAGGCCCCACCTGAAGATGCTTTTACTGCCTCTCCTGTCACCTGAGAAAGTGCTCCTTCTTTTCCTCCCTAGGACTTACACAGAGTGGGGTAGCAGAGACCCTGTCCCTTTTCCTGGTCTGGCTCAGAGGGTAAACAGCTACTATCTAGGATTCCTACATCTCTTGGGTTTGATCAGCAACCTCAACACATCCCATCTGTTGGAGATGAACACAAAATATCCTATCAGCTGTCACTCGGAGCTGGAGGGTACCTGGAGGAGCCAACTTCTAAGATCATCATGGACAGAAGGACATCATCCCAAGACTGTTAAAGGCCAAGGGCAGAATGACTGTTTAGAAAAATTCTGAGTACAATAAGGACCAATGGGAAGAAGAACATACAGAGAGGAAAATCTCAGCTGGACACACTGAGGAACACCAGCATTCAGAGTTGTCCAGCAATTCAAGTAGTGAGATCCCTGTGTCTGGAGGTATGCAAATGGAGGATGCTCACTAGGGGCATGACCCAGTGAGAATACAGAGGAGCTCCAAGGTGTCCCTGAGCTCCCCAACAATTATATGAAAGAGTTGTGTGGGTATGTGCACACTGACATGCACATTTTTCTGAGAAGAGGATCCTCAGCTTCCAATCAGATTCATCTAGAGGGTCCTATAACTCAAACAAGGTCAGCACCCCTGCCTGCAAGTCATATTTGGGTCCCAGAGTGAGCACAAGAGATAGATGCTCTCTATTGTCCCCGTGAACGCAGCATCTGTGATTCCTCTCTCAGAATTAAAACACTTCAAGCCTCCCACGGCTACCACGGTAAGAAGGAGCTATTAAAAAAAATCAGGGAGTAACTCTTCAGTACCTGGGATGGTGTATCTGTCATCACATCCCCCCAAATGCTTATCTAACACAATTTGGGAAATATTGGTTTTCTAATGTGGTTTCTGAATCACACTCTGGTTGATACTTTATCGCTATTGTCCCATCAGGTCCAGGTCCACAATTAATTGTTGCTTGAACAACCTCATATGTTTGCCCTGTAGGTAATTACAGTGGTTACTGTTCAGTGAATAAATGGCCCATTGTGTTTACAATAGGCCTGGAATACAATATATGCCCCCAGTCTAAATCATGTTGGGTGCAAAATATTAACTGGCACTGGCATTTTCTGCCCCATTTGAGATAATGCTCACTTTGATTAGATTGCTCTGCATCACCGTGCCTCTGGCTTTAGCCTCCTAAAACTTTCTTCTATGGGTAAAGGCTGCAGGTGCCTAGCAGCGCTGCTGAATTTCAGAACTGGGGGAACCTGAGAATTCACCTAGCTCTGGTGTTGCCTACCCTGGCTGCACAGTAGCATTACTTGGGGAGATTTAAAAAATATATGATGCATTGGTCCCACACCAAACCAACTGAATCAATCTCTGGGCCCAGGACTACTAGGCATCAGTATTATTAAAAAAAACTTCGCAGGTGATTATGATGCCCAGGGAGGGCTGAGAACCACAAATACAGCTCAACATCCTGAGTTTTGAAGAAGCGCGCTAGAAATGGGAGATACTGAGATATTCATCGCTAAGAGGTAGAAGCGGGACTCCAATTTGGGTCTACAGGACTCCAACACCAGTGCTCTTTCTCCCCTTGATGGCTGTCCACTGGCATAGTGGCTGTCACTCAGCATCTGGAAAGACCAGGCCTGCTGCTTTAATGGCCCTCAATGCAATGCCCACCCTTTCTGGGCTCTCCTTCCTTATTTTACACAACCAAGTTTGTTCCCAAACACACTACGATTGAGGCTCTGAGTTACTGAGGCTCTGGCTTAATCCCTAACCAAAGATTTATTTCAGAGAGTACTTTTAAACTTATTTTACAGTTTTGTTATCATTTCTGGTTTTATTGCATTGTTTTGAGAATTTGGCATGTATAGTGCCTGCTTTTGGAATTTATTGAGACTTTTCTTTGTGGCCTATTCTACAATCAATTTTTGTAAAAGTTCCACAGTGGCTGGAAAAGAGAATGCAGTCTCAAGTTGTAAATTATAAAAGTCTTTATCAGATTTCTTATGTATAACAGGTATAATCAACCAAAGTAACTTATTATCATATGTTCTGTATTTCTGTTTACTTGATCTGTCAAAGACTGGAAGACTTGTTAAATTTTTCTCTATCATCTGTGACAATTACTCTAAGTATTTCAACAATTTTTGTTTTCTATGCTTTGATTTTATGTTGTTCTGAGCATAAATGTTCATTAAAATTATATCTTTATTTTTTAGCAATGTATATAGTTGCAAATAGCAGGCACTTAATAATCATTACATGAACTGAGAATTAAAATATTTATCAAGGTAAAAAAAACTCCTGTCATTTTATTATTTTTTGTCATTTTATTACTGTTTGATTTATATTATATCATGCTTGATATTAATATTGAAACCTTTATTTCTGCTTGCATTTGTGTCATAAATCTGATCCTCCTTTTCTTTGCATTCTATTAAGATTGTTTTAAAGTCTATTTCTTGAAAAGAGCACATGGATTTTAAAACATGTAAGCTTATTGCTGTAAATACTTGATCTTGCACTTATCTTGTTATCAGTCTTATTTTTTTTTTTTTGCTTTTTTTTTTTTTTTTTTAAGAAAGAGAAAGAGGGAGAGAGAGGATGCAGTGGGGGAGGGATATATATAGAGAGAGACTCTTAAGCAGGCTCCATGCCCAGCCCAGAGCCTGACACAGGGCTCCATCTCATGACCCTGAGATCACGACCTGAGTCGAAATCAAGAGTCAGACACTTAACCAACTGAGCCACCCAGGCGCCCTGGCAGTCTTACTCTCTTTGTATGCTTCCTATTTGTTTCCTCTTGTTCTCTTTAGTACTCAGACTGTATGTCTACTCCTCTCCATTCTAGATATATTAATCTTGCTTCTTGTCTCAAACTGCTGGAGTATCTTCTGATATTCTGAAGAAGGGTAAGTGGTTGAAATCTTGCTGAGGATGACACCCTGCTGACTTGACACACAGTAGAATTTAGCTGGGTATGAAATTCCTGGGCTACACTTCTCCCCTTAGATTTCAAAAAATTTGCCAAGATAGATCTTGGCGTGGCACTCTGATTTTATCTGAGACACTGGGAGTCCTTCAATCTATACATTCAAGCTTTCCAACCAAGAAAAAAAAATATATGTATATATAATATAAATGTAGTATTATATGTAATCTTATATTGAATATATATATGTGTATATATATATATATATATATTCTTGTCTTTCCTCCAGAAAGTCTGATTATTTAGATATTGTCTTCTCATTCTTTACTTCCATATTGATCATATTTTTTTTCCATTACTTCACCTCTATATCCTACAAGAGCATCTCATTTTATTCCATATCTTTTGCTATGAAGTACATGCATATTTAGTTTTGCTAATTTCTTGTAAAGTGGCTGGGTTATCCATAGTCCCAGCAGCAAGGCACAAGGGTTCTCATTTCCTCATATCCTAGCCAATCTTTGGTATTATCTGTTAATCTTTCTGGGATATGGTGGCACTTCATTATTATTGGACTTTGCAGCCCTTTGGCTGTAATGTGGTTGAACAGCTGTATGTAAACCATTTAGCCTCTTAGGTTCTTCATTCTATGAGTTTGCTAATCTGCTTTTCAACAGCCTCACTTTTAAGTTTTACTGTCTCTAATATATTTTTATTGTGTTATTGAGATTTTCCATTTCCTAAAAGTTTTTCTTATGATCACACTTCTTTTTTACCCTGTCATCTTATCTCAGGCTTATTCATCGAGACCATATATTTTCTGCATGTGATTGAGGATGTTAAATGTTTTTTCTAGAATTTTCTTCTCTATTCTGTAATAGATCATTTTCAGAGGTGGACTCTTCCTCTGCTTCTTCTGGGTATTATGCACCTTCAATTATTTTTAACAATACTTTTTCAAAGGCTGAATGTTAGGTGTTTCCAAAATACTCACTGTCAAAAGCAAGGCAGGTCTTTTCAGACATGGCTTATCAAATACCACAACACATGGACTGCCCGTGGCCCTGTTTTCTGTCTTTAGACATTATAATTGAATATTTAACCCAGAAAAGTGGAAAATAAATATTTGAGCATAGTCTTTAGTGTCCAGGAGGTGCTCACTATTTGCTGTTCTACATTAATGAGGTGACATCTTGGCCCTCTGTGCCTAATTTTCTGATACTGTGAATCAACACTGTACATTAAATTTCCATCATGTGTTGCTGTCAGGGTTTTTCTTTCTTGCCCATAAAACTTTACTTGGAGGTTTCTGCTTCCCAGGATGTAATGTGTACCCTTAGTGTTCTCCTGTCTTCTTCCTATCCAGTTTTTCCTAGGAATTTATAGCTCTGTTTGAATTTATAAAGATAGGTATAAATGAAGAGGATAAAGCATCTTGGTTGCTTCTAAGATCAGCAACTGTGAGTAGAGGTGTAGCTGTCCAGATTCTGTGATTGGTAACTGGGGCTCTCACTCAGATGGTGGAGGAGAGAGGGAAAAGTCTATTATTTTTCAGAACAATTATTATTTTATGAGGCAGTGTTCAGAGTGCCAGGAGGCAAAGCTTTGTAGGATTTTATCAATCCAGTTCCATCTACTTTATAATCATTGAAGCTGCCACACATGTAGAATGTCAGTTGGTCTTAGAGACGCTCGGTTCTTTGAGGTAGAAATAACCATCCATTTCAGAGCTGAAGAAACCATGGAAGAGAAAGGTGATGTAGTTTGTGAGGTCAGTACAGGAATGATGAAACTGGCCTTTTAACTTCATATCTGGTTCTCTTTCTTCAACCAGCTCTGAACTGCCAGTCCCAAATGAGATGGGGCAATAATCCGGGTCTTACTTCTTCTTCTGAGACCCAGTAGTCCAGCGGCAAGGCAGCTGATTCCAAGGCTTCCAGAGTCTCTCACACAGAGCAAGTTCCCATGGTGGGCATGGCTGGTCCTGGGAGATTCTGGGGGACTTATTTTAACCAGCACCATGGGATGGGGAGAGAATCATCAGCATCTCTCCCCAGGTGGGGAGTTCCAGCCTGGCATGAAATATTTTGTGAGTTTAGGGTCTGCATATTGAACAAGTCACTTTAACATTAAACAGAGGCCACTACAAGGCCACTTTAGGGAGTTGGGAAACCGGGCTTATTACCTGTCTCTGTGACTGTGAGAACATGGACATCATTTCTTCTAGGTTATCTGTTTTCTGACCTCTTGACTATGATGGACAATGGATTTCAAAGGTTCCTTGCAACCACACAATTCTGCTTTTCTCTCCAACAACTGAGGAAAATGATGAAGAAGTCTGTTAGCCTGGTGTGGGTACATGTTTCATTTGCTCTGATTTATTCAGATAATTGCCTTTGTGTCTCACTTCTCTTTGCAGATGTAAGCCCAGATGAAAAATGTAAATACACCTCCCAACTTCGGAATCTTTATTAAATTCCAAGCCACTGATGAATTCTTGCCTAAATGCAATTCATTCTCTCCATGGTTTGGGGCCTCTGACTTTAACTTTTCTGTGGAGCTACGGCACATTTCAGGTGGGAAATACAACCAGGGGTGGCCCCCATCGCTAGATCCTAGGTGGGAAACTCCGGCCAGAAGCAAGGAGGGCAAAATATGATGGAGGCTTGCTCTTTTCTCTGCTTGGTTTAATCTTTTTCCATGGGTTTGTGGACTGTTTCTGTAATTAAATGAGGGAAGTATTTGTCATCTCGGGTCCCTTTCAGCCGAGATGAATGGAATGCAACTTTCTCAGGAAGCTTCTGACAAAACCCTGTTTGTGGCCAGTGCCAGGATGTATACAAAGGCGCTAGGCTGAGTGCGTTGGGAACCCGGGCCCACATCAGGCCTGCGCCAGGTCGCTGCTGCACCCAAGCCCTGGAGGAAAACTGTTTGGACACAGAGTGCCTCTCCACAGATGCCCGTGAGATTGATGTGACGTGGAGCGGCTGCAAAGCATTTTCTGAGTTAGCCAGGGGAAAGGAACTCACCCCAGGCACTGGGGTGAGTTCTTGAAGTCCCGCTCCCACAAAAAGCCTGCTGGAGTGTTGTGCAGAGACTTGCTGTAAGGCTGGGAAGGAACCTCTTCAGTCAGAGATCCTGGGCTGGAACCACTTGGGGAACAATCATGTCTCCTTCCTGTTGATGAGCTTTAGTTTTTAATCACTCAGAGGTGCACAGCAGCTCGGATTTCACCACCCACTTTCATGCCATATTCTGGGGAGCTCAAAACAATTTGTGAGGGAGGGAGAGGAAGCATCGCTTGTCTTTGTTCCTCATGGAGTAACCCAGGCTCAAGCTGCTGGGGTGACCTGCCTGAGACCATGCAGCTGGTAAGGGGCAAAGCTGGGGTTTGAGCTCAGATCATCAGACTCCTTAAAGTTATGGTATGATGAGCACCTGCCAAGGGGCAGACACTGCATTAAGGGCTCGGCATTCACTTTCTCATTGAATGAGCAAAACACCTCTACGAGGTAGACACTATGATGATCTGCACTTTTCAGATGAGGAGACTGAGGCTCAGAGAGGTCAAGTCACTTGCACTTGGTCACACAGCAAGCAACAGGCAGAGCAGGGAAACTGCATGAGCCTTTGCTCATTCCACAGACCGCTATGCCTCTTTTCTGTAATCAACAACCACTAAAACATATTTACTTCTTTAGTCTAACTTCGATCTCCACAAAAATCCACCATGCTGGCAGAGTAGACATTATTACTCCCGTTCTATAAATAAGAAAACTGAAACTCAGAGAGGTTAAGTGACTTGGTCAAAGTCACATGTTAGCAAATAGCAAGACTAGGGTTTGAACTTGGGACTTTCGTTTTGGCCCGCAGTTCTCTCTCTGATCTGCAAGGCTGTTTCTTAGGGAGGTACCTGGCACAGGACGAGAAAGCAAGTAGGGCAATTTAAAAGAAAGGAGAAGAAAAAATAAGATCTTCTTAAAAGAATCAATAATACTGAATCATTGACTTGTCATGTTTTTGATTCTCCAGGTGGTCCAATTCAATTATATGAAACAAACCTTATATGTGTATATATATATATACATATATGTATATATGTGTATATATATATATATTCTCTTTAAGAGAAAATTCTTCATATATTGATTTTTAAACTTTTATCATGATATATAAGCAACATATAACTGTGTAAGTATACAAAATACGTTCAGCTTAAAGAGTAATAATGAAACCAATACTGAACTGCCCATCACCTAGTTTAAGAAATAGCTTTTATTTATTTGTAAATATTAAATTGTAAAGTAATTTACTTTTTTGCTCTTTTAGATACAACCTTTTGCTATGCGGTACCCTGTGAGTTTTACTCCTTCATTCCCCACCAAAACAGTTCTATCACTATTTTACGTAAAGAAGGTTGGAAAACAAATATTACTTCCTCAAATCCTTTCTTTCCTTTTTTTAAGCCAAAAATGGGAGCAAAATAGAAGCACAGTAAAACCAAGACAGTGTTGAGAAAGCAGTATGGTCCATAAGGGTAGGAATTCCGTTTTCAGTTTGGATAGGTTGGGTCTGAACGCCAGCTCCACTACCCACTGTGCAATTTAGGAACCCTCCTTCACCTTTTGGGATCTGTCTTCTCTGTATTCCAGGAGATTAATTTAATCTACCTCACCCCCATCTCAGGATCCGAGTAGAATGATTGCTAATGTCAGATCACAACTTCTAGACTTAGATCTTACCAGGATTCGATGGTGTTTCATACCCTCATGAAAGACCTTTTAACTTACAAAGCTTTTCTCCCTCAGTAATACCTTAACCCCAACGAAGGCAGAATGGAGAGGAGTATACCCATGTCACAGATGAGATGCTCCAGTGAATGCCTGGGTTTGCTAGCTGCAACGTGGCTGTCACCAGTCAGGGACATAATTCTAAATCAGGCCTTCCAAATCCTAATCAGGTGAATTTAAAATGGCTTGTTAATTTAAAAAAATAATAATCATTATATTGCTTGTCTAATTGTGTACAATTAGAATGTATGTCTTTAATTTTCTCTTAAACTTCTGGTTAAAATGTTCCATTTTCTCTCACAGCTGTACAGGTGACAAATGTAGGAAATTAGCAAATTACATTAGAATCCTCTTTGGCTTCCTCTGCTCCTTTGCACTTTGCTTTCAGCTGATGTCTTTATGGGTAAGAAGTGCTCTCGTGTGATCACAGCTGTGAAGCCAACTGCCTTTTAATTACCACACTGCAAAAATCACGTCTCTTCATGTCAATTTAGCACCTCTAATTAGTGGATAGGTTGAAATCACATCTATAGGGGGAGAAAGGTGTGCTGGGGCCCACCTTGATGCTTGCAGTGAAAGAGGATGCAGGATTTTTGTCTGTTGGATCCTCTCATCTCTTCAGGGCCAGCTCCTACTCATCCGTCCAGGCCTGCTTATGGCCACCTCCTCCAGGGAGTCTTCCTTGCTATCCCTCAGTTCTCCTAGCACTGTTTTTCCCCTTGCTGTGAGAAGGCTGGATCCCAGGGACATCAGGCCTCCAAAAGAAGGAGTCATCTTAGGTTCAGTTCACCTAAGCCAATGGGAGCTAATGCCTCCCATAACCAAGGAAGGGAGCAGGAAAATTCTGGACTCCAGACTGCTGAGATTTGCTTCGTGGTCAGCACTGGGAAAATTAAGTTGAGTCATCCTGAACCAGTGGGGCTGGAGCTGGGGCACAAGGAAATGAGCCCAGCTGGATATGTGCTATGGAACATAAAGATGCAGCTCCAAGTCTGCCAGCAATGTTAGGCCTCAGTTTCCTTGCCTGTGAAATGGACAGAATAAGTTCTGTCCAGACTGACTCTCCAAGGCTCTTAAAAAATACATGAGAACTTGTGAAAATGTATAGGAAATAAGGCCCTATGCTGATGGAAGGCAAGGTTGCAAAACCCACCTGGTCTGGTCGCCCTTCACCGTTGCTACTGGTCAGCCTCCTTTCTCTCCCTCTCATTCTGGCCTCCTATTTCCCAGAGCACATCAGGCCCTCTCTCGTTCCCCTATGAAGAGGCTTTCCTGATCACCCACACACACATCTCCATCTAGGTCACGTGCGCCCCATCCCCCCACCCACCCTCCAGACCTCATCACACTGTATTGTAAGCACATCCTTACTTCCCTCAATGCGACTGTCAGATAACAACCACTCAAGCTGTCACAGAAGAAGCATTCAAATATTTGTTGATAAATGAATGTATGAATGGATGCAAAGGGAGCAGACTTAGTGTGTGGGGCCCCAGAGAGCAAACTAAGATCGATATATGACTATTCCCAGGAGCTTGATAGGCATCAATATACAGAAGAAATATTTAACGGTGAGATGTTCAAGAATGAATCAAAATCTTGCAATGTACTCAGTTCTCCATCACTGGAAGTATTCAAGGAGATGCTCAAGAATCATCTATCTATCAGGATCATGGAGGGGATTTCCATACAGCAGGGGGTTTGCATGAGTTTGTCCTGTTCTATGTGCACTGCTGAAGGCAAACCCGATGATTTTACTTGAGCCCCAGATTAATATTTTATATCTTAATAGGTGTGTTTTCTTTTTTTAACATTTACAACATCTCAGAAAATTATACTGATTTTCCATTCATGGTATTTAAATAAAAGGATGAGTGTATTTAGAGGAAAATAATCATTTAACAATACAAGTGGTATATACCCAAAGGTCTTTGAGGTCTGGGAAACCCTGGATTGCAGGTTCATTAAGGAGTCATACAAGAATCTACAGTCCTCAGAAATAAAAATCTCCTACTCAAATCTCCATCACTTGCCATTAAATTAAGTCATAATCTGAATTTAAACAATACAGAAGGAGCTAGACTTGTATCTGAGCATTGGAGAACGAGCATTGTCAGAAGCGCCACAAAGAGGGTAGTAACAAATGTTGGTGGGAATGTGAACTGGTGCAGCCACTCTGGAAAACTGTGTGGAGGTTCCTCAAAGAGTTAAAAATAGACCTGCCCTAGGACCCAGCAATTGCACTGTTGGGGATTTACCCCAAAGATACAGATGCAATGAAACGCCGGGACACCTGCACCCCGATGTTTATAGCAGCAATGTCCACAATAGCCAAACTGTGGAAGGAGCCTCGGTGTCCATCAAAAGATGAGTGGATAAAGAAGATGTGGTTTATGTATACAATGGAATATTCCTCAGCCATTAGAAAGGACAAATACCCATCATTTGCTTGACATGGATGGAACTGGAGGGTATTATGCTGAGTGAAGTAAGTCAGTCGGAGAAGGACAAACATTGTATGTTCTCATTCATTTGGGGAATATAAATAATAGTGAAAGGGAATATAAGGGAAGGTAGAAGAAATGTGTGGGAAATATCAGAAAGGGAGACAGAACATAAAGACTCCTAACTCTGGGAAATGAACTAGGGGTGGTGGAAGGGGAGGAGGGCGGGGGGTGGGGGTGAATGGGTGACGGGCACTGAGGGGGGCACTTGACGGGATGAGCACTGGGTGTTATTCTGTATGTTGGTAAATTGAACACCAATAAAAAATTAATTTATTATTAAAAAAAAAGAGGGTAGTAGATCTCTCAAATGAAAGAAGTTAATCTCATTTTAAAAAGAGAAATAACTGCATAAGTAGAAATGCCCTAAGAGGGTTGCCATGTTTAGCAATATTGGGGATATACTTGTACTAGATGATTATTCTTTATTTACCTGAAACTTAAATTTAACCGGGCACCTGGATTCTATCCGGCAATCCTAAGTAACCATCCACACCAGAGATGGTAAAGAGGCTTGAGCCTGTGTGACATCACGAGCAGGTTGACGACGTGGGTTAAGTCAGTGAAGAGCGTCAGGTGATCAATTAGTCATGCCTGCAACTGGCACAGGATGGGGAAGTGATGCCAGCGACGTCATTCACTTATCTGCCATCCTGAACTTGCCCGACTCCTGGTTTTACACACCACGGACCAGAGAAGACAAGGGACTCGCCCAGGCTCACAGCCCGAGTCCACAGCTGGACTGGGCTAAACTCATTTGCTGCTCCATGCTGTCTGCTTAGAATCAAACCAGAATGCCACCAACGCCACGGTTATGTAATGTCAGGCTATCCTCAGCAAACATGACCACCCACATCACCGGCCAGAACGCACACAGCCAGTCAAAGCCTCCACCTGATCCAATTTATCATCATGACTACATTTGAATGCCCCAGAATAACACAAAAGATGGGAAACAAAACCCATTTACACTGAGAGTCTGTGGAAGGCGATGGCGCCATGACGGCCTGCACTCGGGGGTCTGAACCACTGTGCTCTTTATGTGGTATCTCGGGGGCTCTCCGTAGTACAGTTTGACACTTGACTCTTGGTAGAACCTACAAACAAGTATGCTTTGTTCCCAAGCAGATATGTCATGTAGTGTTTACTGCTTTGGATGGAACTGAGCTGAATTTGGGGTTTCTTCTCCACCTTTCTCTCAGCCCCCGGGTTCCTTGCTGTTAAAATAAGGAGATGGCACTGGGTGGCTTTTTATTTCAGCTCTACCCTTTCATGACTTTGCAGTTCTGTGTTTGCTTCTCAAACTGAGGAGGAATTTGTTCTTTAGGTTGAGGGAATGAAAACGGCTGCCCTTGGAGACAACGTCAGAGGGGTCTGAAGCCAGCCTCCTTCAAGACAGTTACTCAGTCTGATTATTTCACGTCTCCATTTGGAGATCAGCCTTTTACTTTCTGCTCTTCTTAATCAAGTTCATTCATTAGTTTTCTCATTCAGCAAATACTTATTTTCTAGAAGAATTACAGATGCATTCCCTTGACCCACAAATCCCACTTCTAGGAATTCATCCCCACTTCACACTGGCACATATATGACATGGGGTCCCAGGTTATTCCAACAGACTAGAAACAACCCCAGTGTCTACTGATAGAGGCCTGGGCTGTGCAAACTGTAGAACATCCACATCAAGAAGTGCCATGCAGCTGTTAAAAAATAAGGAATGTCTTTATATGCTGATAAAACAGCTCTGGGAAAATTAAGGGGGGAAAAGGAAGGTGCGGGATAGCAAATGCAGTATGTACCTTCCTTTTTGAGTACAGAAGAGGAGGAGGAAGAAAAGCACATTTATGTATGTTTGGAAGAGAAACACTGGAAGGATAAATGAAAAATGGCCATCTACAGGAGAGGCATGGAACACAGTAGAGGGAAGCTGTATGGGGTTGAGAAATTCTCTGCTTATTGCATACTCTTGACTGCAGAATCATCTAAATGTTGCATATGTTTTAAAAATAAAATTAATCAACAAAAAGAAAGAAATCAATCCCTAAGAACTGAAAACAAAGGCACTTATGAGTGTATCAATCACACAGAGAAAAATCTATAAAGGGACTTCTGGATACATCCTCACTGTCCACTAGGAGAAATATAGTCTCCCTCACTCCCCACCCCACCCACACGCACATTCACAGCTTTTTATTGTGAAAGTATTCAAACCCACAAAAAGGTTGATAAAAACAGTACAGTGAACACCATATACCCTTCACTGTTCAGTATTTTCCGTATCTGCTTTCCTCTCTATATAAATACACATATATATGCATATGTATACATACATGCATACGTATACACATGTACACACACACACACACACACATTAGTTTTTGGTTTTGATGCATTTGAAATTATAAACACGTTGACACTTCATTCCCATCAGCCCAGGATGCACCCCCTGAGAACATTCCCCGATAGCATTACGGTGTCCTTCTCACACTCATGAGAATGAAGAGCAGTTCAGTACCATCCAATGGTCAGTCCGCATTGATTTCTTCAATTTCCCCAAAATGCCCTTTCCATTGTTAAAAATATTCCTCAGCCATTAGAAACAACAAATACCCACCATTTGCTTCGATGTGGATGGAACTGGAGGGTATTATGCTGAGTGAAATAAGTCAGTCGGAGAAGGACAAACATTATATGGTCTCATTCATTTGGGGAATATAAAAAATAGTGTAGGGGAATAAAGGGGAAAGGAGAAAAATGAGTGGGAAATATCAGAAAGGGAGACAGAACATGACTCCTAACTCTGGGAAACGAACTAGGGGTGGGGGCAACTGGGTGATGGGCACTGAGGGGGGCACTTGATGGGATGAACACTGGGTGTTATTCTATATGTTGGCAAATTGAACACCAATAAAAAATAAATTTACAGAAAAAAATCAGGATCTAATCAGCACTCGAGCCTCCCATTTGACTGCTATATTTTTATAATCTCTTTTCATCTAAGAACAGTCCCCTGTCTTTCTGTTGTTCTTGTTGTTTTCCACAACATTAACTTTTCTGAAGAATCGAGGCCAGGCAGCTTGTAAAATGTCCTATATTGGTGTGTGATTATCTCCTTGGAGTCATATTCAAATTCAAACATTTTTTGTTAAAAACATTGAGAATTATATTTTCTAGTTCAGCCCACTGAAAAAACCTAGAAGCAGTGACCCCCAGGAGCCATGAGCAGAGCTAGCACTCTGGTCTTGGTTCCCAAATATGATTCTCCAGCAAAAAGAATCAGGGATGCTTGGAGAAATGGGAGATTCCAAACCTAAGGCAGGTAAAATATTAAGTGCCCACATGAATGGAGGAGAAGGCAGGAAGGGAGAGAAAGAGGCAGGACAGAAAGAAAGCATCAAAAAGAAAATGCTCTTCTACAGAAGAGGATGCGAGCTTCAGTGAAGAAGGGAGGGAATCGAATCAGAAAGCTGCCATTTGGCAGCCTCGATGTATCGGTGGCTTGGCCAGGACCATCGACTGAGGCTCAAACCATCTGGGGGACCAGGACATTATCCTTGAAGTCTCACCCCATAGATTACTTAATAATTACTAAGCAGAGGACGTATCTTTACAATAAATCTAGCAGATGCCACCTTAGCTGAGTGATTGATTTTTTTAGCCTCATCAAGAATGGTTCATGGTTCAAAGGTGAGCCTCCTGCCTCAAAGCACTGGAAAGAACACGGTAAAAAAAAAAAAGGTAGCATTCTCGCCAAAACTGTTTAATCCAAATCTAGTTGTGAAGAAACGATCAAACAAATCCATATCTGGATTTCGGATCTGGGGAACATTTTATAAAACAACTGGCTTGGGCCTTTTAGACAGGTCAATGTTCCAAAAGTCAAAAAAAAAAAAAAAAAGGGCACGAGATTAAAAGGAGTAGACTTTCAAGGAGACTAAGTATATGACAGGATTTATAGTGCATGCTACCTGACTGGGTCCCTTGATCCCCCCGACCCCAAAAATAATTGACACTAAGGACATTCTGGGGACAATCAGGGAAATTTGAATATGGGCCATCTTTTGGGTAATATTATCACATCACTTAAATTTTTAGGTGTGACAATTTTATTATGGTGATATAAGAGGATATAATTGTTCTTTGGGGATTCATGCTGACATATGTAATAGTGAAGTGTCATTATGTCTGCAAACTATTGTCAAGGGCTTCAACAAAAAATGAATGTGGGGAGGGAGGGAGCGGGCAGGGGAAAGAAAGGGAGGGGAAAACCAACATGGCAAAACGTTGACAACCGGCATCCCTCTGTAAAGGGTAGACGATGATCATTGCACCTTCTTTTCATTTTTGTAGGCTTGAAAATTTTCCAAAAAATTTGGAAGAAAATTTGGAGGAAAGGTAGAAACATAAATGGAGCAGCAAAAACACTGCATTAAAAAATAATGTCTGTGATTGGAATACAGCCCATTTAATATAATTTTTAAAGATCCATGAATTCATAATGCCACTTGCATAAAAGGGAGAGACTGAGAAAGAGAGAACCCCCAAACCAAACAAAAATAAAGATTCCTGGAGGTTCTCCTAGATTCCAGGCCATATGTTGGGCTCTGGGGTTCCATCTGCTGACAAGAGAGGCCCCCTCCCTGCCCCCCAGCTGCCCCTGACAGAGAGGACTGACAGCTACCAGGCAAGCTCAACACTGAACAGAAAGCTGAACCTTCGATGACAATGCAGGGTGGGGAGAAACAGGTGCTACGGATGTGTCTACTGGAGGCTGTGATCTGGCTGGAAAGGCTTCCCAGAGCAGTGGTGATCAACCTGCAAATTGAGGACAGATCCCTTTTTGCTAGTGGGGGCTGCAGGGGTGGGCCAGAGCTGCTTGGCTGTGTGCATCCTCACAATTCTAGCAACAGACCTGGAGTTTCAGAAGACACCCAGGATGAGAAGGGGGGGCGTTCCCAGTACACACAATGCCAACTCGCCATCTCAGAAAAAACCAGGATAGGGCTATATGGCAGCTCGTGTGGGAACCCGGGGGAAATCTGAGAAAACCACGCTCGTGTTGGCGTCTGGGCATAACGTCTAAATAATCATCTAACCCAGGATTGTTTGTCTGAGGTTGAGCACTTCCCACTTTCTAAGGCTCATTCTCCACATCATGGCAAAAAATAAATTATTTAATTTTCTTGGTAAACAGATCCAAAGCAAATGTCTTCTGTATAATTCAGCACTAAAGTAGGCCAGGTTCTATTAAAAAAAAAAAAAAAAGCAACCCATTCATTATAAAACCACCCAGAGTAGAACTCTAAGTACTATATGCTTGAAATACTTAGCATACTTATTGATTTTCATCAACAACCAGTCATCTAGTTTTTGAGTTCCAAGGAACCATTTATTTTTTAAACACAGCAAGTTACTGGATGAGGAATAGGTTTAAAAGTGGATGAGGAATAGGTTTAAAAGTGGTATGTGTATATGTGTGCACACATATACATGCATGTGTGTGCACATGTGCACGTGTGTGTGTGTGTGTGCGCTTGAGAGCGAGAGAGAGACAGACAGAGACAGAGAGATGAAGGACTTACAGGGAGAGGAAGAACACAGGTCTGCACTGAGGGGCTCCAGCCAGCCTGGGTGGTCGTTTGGTGCCAGGCAGGAGGCTCCTCACCGAGGTAGGCTGAGGAGGGACTCTGGACACAGAGAGGGAGCCTGCATGGCCTCCTCTGGAGATCCCACACCCACACCCTGAGGTCTGTTCACAACAGGAAGCAGGGCAAGTCTCTTCAATCTTTGCATCTTATTTTCCTCATTCTATTTTTTAAAAAGATTTTATTTATTTACTTGAGAGAGAGAAAGAGCAAACAAGCATGGGAGAGGGACAGAGGGAGAGGGAGAAGCAGACACCCTGCTAAGCAGGGAGCCCCAGGCGGGGCTCCATCCCAGGACCCCGGGATCACGACCTGATCATGAAGGCGGTTGCCTAACCGATTAAGCCACCCAGGCATCCCCTTCCTCATTGTAAAAACAGCCTAAGTAGGAAGACACTTGCTCTTCCTTCCCCACAGCGTTGTCTGAGGGTTAAACAGGAGTGAGTGAGAGGCAGGAGACCCCGTAGTTGGCAGCACAGACTCTGGAGCCACTTAGTCCTGGCAATTTCTCAGCAAGACACTCAATCTTTCTGTGCCTCGGCGTCCTCACCTATGAATGAAATGAGAATAATGGCATCCAGCTCATCAGGCTGCTGTGAGGAATGAGTGAACTAATCTATGCACAGGGTTAAAACCCTGCCTGGCCCAGGAGTATTATAAATTGGTTTTGTAACAGGCCATCCAGATGTGTCCACTGTTGATTTATGAGTACCTACTCGGTGCCAGGTCTTGTGCAAGATCCTTGAGGTACAGCCACGGCTCAGATGGGCAAGGACCGTCCTGAGCGAGTTCCCTTTGGGTAACATTGAAACTTCATCAGAAAATTGTAAGATACTGAAGAAAGGGCAAGATGAAATGAGTGAAGAAAATACAAAGCTGAGGAGCAAGATTGGAGAAGACTAGGGAGGCTTCCTGGAGGAGGTACATTTGAATTAAATATCAGAAAATACAGAGGACTCAGCCAGGAGAGAAGGGAAATCAGAGAGACACCTAACAGTGAGAACAGCATGAACAAAGGCCCCAGAGCTATGGAAAGCAGGCTCTATCCCCAAGTACAAAGGGGAATGGGCCAGAGGGGGACCTACTAGAGATGCTGGCCCTGCAGCTCTGTCTCTGCTTATGGTGTGGCCCGACACAGGCTGCTTGAGCTCTCTGGCTCACTTCCTTCACCTGGAGAATAAGATCTCTACCTAGAGCTCGTCTGTATGTCTAAGTGGTAAGTGATTTAGGAATGGAGGGGGAACCTGGCCTACTCCAGGAGCCCCTCAGAGAAGGGAATCACATCACGGTACAAGAGGGAAGATGACAGGCTTAAGGCAGGTGTTGATGGCTTTGAGCTACAAGGTTACAGGGAATAATGACATGTCATCATCAGCTGGCCCAACTGTCTCCCTTACATTAGGAGGCCCAGAGACGGGCAAGGGATGTGCAGAGGCCACACAGCTCATCTGAGAGAGCTGATCCCAGATCCCAGGGTCCCACTGCTTCCTGGATGATAGACCAGAAGGCCACTTTGGTCCTCAAGTGGGAGGAAGGAGTGCAAGGTAGTGCAGGGAACCTTGAGTGTCTCGTCTCATCCCATAACCAGCCCAGGGTTTCCCATGCCACTGCCATGTCACAGACAAGGAGATGAGACTGGGAGAGGCTAAGTGACCTCCCCAGGGCTGCCAATTAGTAAGTACCAGAGCCTGGATGTGAGCCCCAGCCCATGTGACTCCAAACCCAAGAGACTATCATTACTACAAGCTGACCAAGCATATTAGCCCCTCTGGGCCTCTGGCCACAAGACTACCTCATCAAACAGGATAAACATAGGGCAGTGGGTGCCATGTCATGACATGAACGCCATGCTTTTGTTCCAGAGCACCTGCCCAACAGCCACCAAGCCCCCCAGGGCCCACCTCTCATAAGCATCAGCACAGTCCTAGAAGGAAAGCAGAATGTCCACGGATGAGGGTGCTCAGGCTCCAGAGAGGAGAAATGGTTAGTGTAAGGCCACCCAGCTGGGAGATGGCAGGGCCAGTATGGGAAGCCAGGTCTCCACACACTGACCCAGTGCCCTTTCCATTGCTCCTTATTGGGAGCCACAGGTCCCCTCCATATGCTCTTGGCCACCATGGGGTCAAGGGCCTTGCTGGCTCAAAGGACTTCCAGGCTGGTGTGTCAGACCAAGGCTCAAGTAGGACATGCTCTGTCTGCACCACAGTTTGACAAGAGTCCTTGAGGTCCATGATCCTGACTACAGGCATGTCCAAAGGTGGCAAAACACCGACTGCACCTGCATTTTCCCCCTGACATCCTGCAAGTAGATTCAGGGGCTGAATTATAGCTATTTCCTTCATGTCTCCTCCAGAGTCTGAATACCTACCCTCAAATCCTTCCCCCTCGGATGATATCCCTGCCTTCAGAGAACTCAGGCACCTTAAATCAGCAAGAATCTTCTAGGATCTTGTCAAAATTCAGATTCAAGGTCAGTAGGTCTGGGACGGGGCCTGAGAGTGTGTACTTCTGACATGGTGCTGCTGCAGGTCTGTGGACCATATAGCTTTAGAGAATCTCTAGGCCATTTCCCCCAGTCCCTTGATGATAAGAACTATCCAAGCCAGCTTCCCAGGTGTCCTCCCTAGGATGTGATCGGTGGACTGGACGTGGGAATTTGATCCTTAATTAGTAAGCCAGTGCCCCACGCCCACTCCGCTCCCCCACCGAGTCCTACCGCCAGGTACACGTGGGCAACAGTGCACATGCATCCCCTCGTCTGGTCCCCGAAGCCTCTCTTAGCATGCCCACCACGTGCAGCCCAGTCTCCATCCAAGGGTTGGCTCATCACCCTCCAGCAGGGCTCTCACCCACTGTATGTCAGAATCATGGGAAGCACTAATGACGTGCCCAGAGGTCCAGGCTCCTAGAAGTCGGGCAGAGCCTGGCCAGGCTGACCAACTCATCCCCAGGGGCCTGAGACTCTCCTGCTCCATGTTTCCCATCCACATTATTTCCACCTTCACCCCCTGAGGTTGTTATTACACCATTTTACAGGTCTGTCCTCCTGGAGGGAATTACTTCCCTGGTTCCCTCTCCAGGTCTTTCCAGTCTCAACTTGTAATTCCCGACTCAATTCAATGTAATCCGCGGTTGTGCTGCTTACTAGCAGCATCAGCTGTACCGTAAGTAGTGTGAGTGATTTATTTATTTAGAATGAATTATTTACACCCCGCATATTTCCAGAAAGGAGGTGAGGCAGAGAAGGACACATAAGCAATGCAGCCATTGCTTGCTTGGGCTTACGAGCTGGGAACTGATATTACTTTAGATACCATGGTCTTGAATTAAAAATGGGGGTCAGAACCTTGAATTGAATCTTTTACCAGATGGACAGGAAGGATACGGGTTGGGTCACTGGCAGGAATAGATTGGGAGCCGCCATGCGCTCGCTCGATAGCACCATGCCCTTCTTTGCCTCTGCTTCTGTGAAAACTCAACCCAAGAGAGCATGTGTGCCTCTTACAGCTGCCTTGGGCTTATTTTGCCTCTCCTGTAGGTTCTCTGTTTTAATTTCACCATTCTGAATCACCTTCATGGTCTGTAATGGTTCGTTTCATCCATACAACTTTGAATCTGGAGGCAAATGGAGACATAAATCTTCAAGGAATTCCCTGGCCAGGGCCTGGCTGGTGTCTCAGATGGTGAAAGCACCAGCAACAGTAATATTACCCTTAGTATGTCGAGGGCCTAGAGTCTGCTGAGTGTTTCCAGCCTGCTCCATGACCCCGTCCTGTCTCATGCTCTCCATAGCCCCAGAAGAGGGGCAGACTTGGCCCATTTTGCAGGTGAGTTTTGCAGGGACGCTCCGGGAGGTTACTGATATGCCCAAGACAGTTCTGTCAATGAGAGACACAGGAGGGACGACGACCCAGGGCATCTGGGTTCCAGAGCTCTGTTCTAGCTACTGCACCAAACTGCCTCTCTGCCATGTCGGCCTGTCCTGGGGTGGCAGTGCTGGGCAGTGGGATACACACTGGTCCGGGAGAGCCTGGGGGAGTGTACAGTGGGCATAGCACTGCTTGAGTGAGAGAATGAATAAATAAATATCTGTGAGCATGAGTCAGTGAAGGAATAAATGAGTGAGAATAGACCCCCTCTTTACCTCCAGAGGATCAACGAGTCCTGCCTGGATCCCTGTCGAAGGCTTGTATTTCCTCCCATCTATTTGTATCCAAATCAAAAGCTAGCAACCTTTCATCACCACATGCATGACATTCCACCCACACTCAGAACTGGACTTCCCGGAACCAGGTGCCCAGTGACACCGTCAGGAAGGGCGACCCATAGCTTCTGTTTGGCCCACGGTGTGTGCCCTTAATATCATTTCTCCCTCTCTTACACCACCTTTTTTTTTTCTTATGAATCCAGAAGGTGGAAGCATCTCATAGATTATTAATGTGCTAAATGGCCCCTCTGGAGACTAGCGCCAAGAAATGGCTCCAGCCTGGCCTGGATTCTTGGCCTCTGCTGTCTTTCTTAGAGAGCAGCCCCAGGAGCAGTTTCCAGCTGTGCTCAATCACAGAGCACCTCCTGAATGGTCTTCCATCAGGTCCACAGTCTGGCCACCCAGTCACCACCTGCATGGGCTGGGCAGGGGTGGGATTCCAGCCAAGTGGATTTTGACTCACAGGGGCTGAGAAACAGGTGTGGTATGCAACCTGTCTTTTTTTTTCTCCTGAGTGTCTTGATGAAGAACACCCACCCTGCCCCTGACACCTTGGTTTCAGGGTCTTTGGTGCCAGAGTAAACCACCTTGGTTGTTGATGCAAAATGAGGTGATGTTTTAACTCTGATAGCTGTAATCACAGATCTGCTTCTGGTGGAGGAGTCCCTGTCACTGTCCTGTAGTCTACATAGAAATGCTTTCACTGAAAAGGGAAAGCCTTCAGTGGTTCTCACAACGTCATGAAACACAAGAGCCTGGTTTTCTATTCCCATTTTTTTTAAAGATTTTATTTATTTATTCATGAGAGACTCAGAGAGAGAGGCAGAGACATAGGCAGAGGGAGCGGCAGGCTCCTCTCAGGAAGCCCGATGTGGGACTTGATCCCAGGACCGGGATCACGCCCTGAGCCAAAGGCAGACGCTCAACAACTGAGCCACCCAGGCATCCCTTGCTATTCCCATTTTACATAAGAGAAAAGCCAGACTGAGAGAGAGGAACTCAGACCATATTTTGGTGGGTATTGCAGAGCACTGGAGGGCGAGCCATGGGACCCAGCTTTGCAATTACTGTGAGAACTTGGGCAAGGTTTTCCCCACCTTGGGCCTCTGCCTCTCAGTCTATGTAACGGGGAGACAGGATCTGACGCTTGCCAAAACCCTACCAGCTCTGGCTTTCTATAAATCTATCTCAAACTCCACAACCCACAGCTAAGTAAAAAATATAAAAAACAAACAAACAAACAAACCCTTTGACTTCTCAGGCAATCTACAGCTTTAATAGGATAATCACTTGAGACAATCAAGTCAGATGACAAAATTTCTGTTCCTATGATGCAAATGGCATCGATCGACAGTTTAGAGCTATGCCTGAATTCAGTAAATAGCAAAGGGCTTGATTGAGGGGGTTTCACCGATTTGGTTTTTTAAATGTCAAAAGCAAGCATGATTTAGATTTTGCAGAAATCAAGTCCTAAATGTTCTGGGCCGTAGTTGCCAACACTTGAACAACACAAAGTCAACATTCCCCTGCCTGCATGACCTCCTTCCCCCCACTCCCTGGCAGGAGCTTCTCCTCCGATTCAAGCCCCATCACACAAGCTGAGATGTTCATGCCCGGGGGAGGTCCTGGAGGGAGCACCGGGAGCACCGCACTGCAGCGCGGGATGGGCCCCCGAGGGGAAGCTGGGACGGTGCCAGGAGAAACGCATCTACAATTTAATATCTGCTGCGCTGCCTTTTAAAGGACAGGCTCTGCGGGATACGGTTCTTGACGAAATAGTGTTTGCGTTTTCCTGCGAGCAGCCCTTTATCCCTTCAGGAATCTGACTTTATTTTCATCAGCGAGACTATTTCTGTCTGCTGGCTGAGGCAGCTACCACCTAGCTCCCAAGAAGGAAGGAGTTTTGTCCTGGTCTCTGAGGATGTCAACCCCCTCTCTCTGCAGCTCTTGTCCCTTCCCTGGGGCTCTGCCTGCATTTCTGGGTTCAGCTGCCCTGCCTCTATCCCCCACCCCAACTCGGCTCCAAATTCTCCTGCCTTTTCTCCCGCCCCATGCTTGCAGAAAGACAGCCTAGGCTGGGTGGAGGTCAGCAGAACCAGTCGAGCAAAGTAAACTGGTCAAAAGCAAACCCCCTTCAGAATGCTGAGGGGATCTGAAAAAAGTGTCAAAGGACAACATTGGGAGGGGTGGGCTGAGGCTGAGCTGGAGGTCTTTTGCAGTCTCCCCTTCACTTTCCTATTTACCAAGGGACTGCAGGTGGAGAACCACTCTGGATCCCTAGAGTCTGGCAGGCTCTGATGATCTGATGATCCAGACTGAGGCCTAGAAGGCAGGCATCCAGCCCCCTGTCTGCAAGCAACCCCTGACCCCCGCCGGACCATTCAGCATGGGAGCCAGGCCAGCGCCAAGCCCGGGTACGAGGCTGAATGAGAGCAGACCCTGACCTCAGGCAGCTCCAGGCCAGGCCGGACACAGGCACAGGGCAGCACACACCGTGGCAAGGTGGGTGTGGGTGGGATGGCACAGAGAAACGGGGGAGGAAACGAGGCAGCAGACCACAGCAGAAAGCATGAGCATAGACCTGTCTGGGGCCAGGAGCATGAAGGAGCAGGAGGCAGGCAGGGGAATAGGGGGGTGACAACGGAGCACCCTCTGGCCGCACCTGGGACCACGGGCTTTGTCCTAGTGGCCCTGGGATATTTGCCCTGCCGTCTCCTCCATGCCTTCCCAATAGGGGCAGCATACACTGAAGTTCTGAAGACCAGGAGCACTCCTTAGAGTCCCTGGTGTCCCAGTCCTTAGAGTCCCAGTGTCTGGGAGGTGAATGTGCCTCAGAGATCACCCGGCCTCTCAAGACTCCAAGAACTAATTGTGTCTAAGTTGCCTGAGCTGTGAGCACTAAAATGGCAGCCAGGGTGACAAGTGGGTCTGCAGCCCTCGAGGCATTTGCTGAATCCTTTAACCTCGACTTGCTGAGTAGAGCCCAGGAATTTGCACTAACACAAGCACATCCTCAGCAGCCCCTTGCCCATAAGTGACTCTTACAATACAGTCTGAAAGCCTGCAACCTGGTCTATGCTTACTCTCTATATTAGATCTCCCCAGCAGCAGGCCTGGGTGAGACTAGAACATTCGGGCAATGTCAGGCAACAGGGAACTGCCTACTTCACAGCCAGGCAGCCTGCCCCCCATGCTGGATGCCTCCTGCAATAAGGGCTTGCCTGCAGGGAGTGGGGGCTCTGCTCCCCACTAACTTCAGCCATCCCTCCCTGGTCTCCCCACCTACGTCACAGAGAATCAGCAACATCTCTCAAAGAGCCACACAGCTCTGGAGACAAAGACTCCTGTGTGTTCTCCCGTCTGAACGTGCTGTCTCCAATGTCCAGGCCCCACCCCTTCCCAGATGCCCCCTGGCCTATGCCCTGATAGGCCCTGCCAGTGAGGCCCAGCTCTGAGCTCCCCAGTGGCAGCGTCTGACCAGGTCGGAGAGGGACAGAGCTTGCATGTCACAGCCTGGACTCTAAGAAGGTGCTCGCATCTAGTTGGAGGAACTGACGCTCCCAGTGGCCAAGTGACTCACATCATGACTTAAACAACATTAGCCTCTCGACGCAGCGACCATGAATCAAGAAGACCAGCGAAAGGCAAAAGTTAAATTTAACCGATTTTGGCACCAGGCTGAATTTTCACCCCTCTGTCGCGCGAATCCCTATTTTTGCAGCACCAGGAAACAGAAACAACTGATTACACATTCCAGGCCGTCTCTGTCCAGCAAGCATTGTTCCCCCAAAGGGCAGTCAGAGCTCCTTTTCAATTACACAAATTACATGCATTTTCCCATTTGCGAAACTGTGTTTGGGAGCCCAGTTTTGAATAAGTTAAGGGATTCATTGAATCCCTTGAGTGAATGTAGGATGCTCCTCCAGCCCTTCCTCCATTTCTACAAGCCAGCTCAGCCTCTTGGAGGTGGGGAGGGGGTTGGGAAGTCCCCAGAGTCTGTGCTCCCTGAACGTGGAGGGAGGCTGAAGCTTCAAGGCTACTCCTTCTCGAGATCCTGATCTCTGTTGCCCCACTCCCCTTGGCCGGCTCCACAGCCTGGGAGAAGTTAACTCTCCTGGGCTCATCCTGTGATTCTGTCTCTGAGGTCCCTGGAGCTCTCAAAACTGCTGGTTACCACCCAGGTCCCAGCCCCTGGATGCCTGCTGTCAGTGTCAGCCAGAGCCCTGGACCTGGTGCAGCGTCCAACAGCAGATGCCTGGGGTGGTGCTGGACTGCGCGTGTCTGGAGCAATGCAGAATGATCCTGCTGAGATGGGGACGAAGAATCTGCATTCCCCCGAGTCCTCCACCTCCCCATGGTCATGTCCACGCAGTGAGGAAACTGTTGCTGTGGAGGCTTCCAGGCTCTGCAGCCTGTGCCCTACACTTAGCTCAGTTCAGTGCTTAGTGCTTAGTGACCTACTGGGTGCCAGGCCCTGTGCTAGGCACTGGGAACCAGAGGACAAAGACAATCAGGGGGTCCTTCCCCCCAAGAAGCTTATACTCCAGTAGGAAACACCTGGATATAGAATAAACCATTTCCCACAAAACGTGATGCCTTTAATGACAAAATACTAGCTGCAACAGAAGTGACATAGAACTACGTTTCCCAATCTTCTTTTTGCCTTTACTCTTCTAAGCAGCACTCATAGACATGTTTTCCTAACCATGCCCGGCTCGTGAAATTTTAACAACACAGATACTATAAATCTACTTACATACTGTATGTTTTTCTGTGCTTTGTACATAAAAAGAATAGGATATTTTGCCCTCTTTCCCCAAAGATTAATTTACACCGGCTTGCAGGAGATGGCCTTCACAGAGCAGGCTTTATTCAGGAAGGAGCAATTTAATTTGCTTTTGGGTCTAGGGACTGGAGGCACACAAGGAAAGGGATGAGGGAAGGCATCACAGAGGAAGAGGTACTTATCCAGGGTTTTGAAGGATGAGCAGGAGGTCCTTGAAACAGAGGAGGGACTCAGCATGAAGCCTCCTTTGCTGGGCAGCATGAGGTCTGGCCTTCTTTCCAGAACCCCTCCTTCCTATGGTAGTCAGCCTCCAAGATGGGCCCCACTGATTCTCACCTCTCACTGCAGCTTGTACAGTCCTCTTGCATGCTAAATAGGAGCTCATTTACATGACCAATAGAATAAGGTATAAGCAACAGTATGCAACTTCCAATGCAAGGTCCTAAAAGACTCTGCTACCTCTGCCTGGGTCCCCAGGTGAGTTGCTTTGGGAGAAGTCAGTTGCCATGCCATGAGGGCACTCTGGCAGCCCTATGGAGAAACCTACATGGCGAGGCATCAACCTGCCAGCCCTATGAGGGAGCCACCTTGGGGGCTGATTGTCCAGCCTCAGTCAAGCCCTCAGATGATGCTAGACCATGGTCTCCAAATCTTTCAGCTAGACCACAGATGTCAGAGAGCCGACATAAGCCATTCTCTGGGTCTGCATTCCTGACCCACAGAAATAATGAAGTAATGATCACTGTTGATTTAAGCCCCAATTGTAGTTTGGGCATGACTCATTATGTGGCAATAATTAGCACAATCCCCATTTCATAATCCAGTCTCCTCTCTGGTCTACTTCTCTAAGCCAGACACCTGTCTTGCTCATGCTAAGGCCAGACAGCTCTGGCTGGCAAGTCAGGAGTTCCCAACGTTATACTCGCTCCTGCAGCTCCTCAGAGACTTCTGAGGGTCAAATCATTCCAAGGGAGACTATGAAAAGGTCAGGAAGCTCCCTGGATTCCCCTCTAGGAGGAGGTTCCCCAGGGAACCTGACCTGCCATGCTGAGCAAAATGTCCATCCGCACGCAGGTCTTTCCATCCTCCACCTTCCTTCTTCCCTCCACCCCTCTGCTCACTCAACAGACACAGAATGAGGTCTGCATAGTGTTAGGGACAGGAATAAACAGGAGTTAAGTCAGGCTCAGGTTCCACCCTTAAGGAGCTTACAGCCCTGCTAAACATGGTCCCACATCTGCAACCCCCTAAGACAGCAACAGGCAGAGGGGCCCAAGGGGTGGGCTAAGTATGCACCATGCTAGAAGTAAATGCAGGGAAGTGAGAAAAAGAATTTCTAGAGGAGCTACCTTAGAGCATACAGTAAAGACAGGCTGCATTTAAGCTGGGTCTCTAAGAATGGGTGACAGACAGGGCATGGGGAGAAGGGGGCATTTTGGGGAGAGGGGTGGGAACAGTGAGGGTAGAAAGACCCAGAATTATGAGGAGTTGGGGTATTCAACTCAGGGAGCAGTAGGAGGCAGGGCAGGGGGTAACAATAAAACAGGAAACACTTAGCACTTAGGATGTGCCAAGCTTGGCTCTAATCACAGTTTTATCACTGAAGCCATCCAGCAGTCCTATGAGGTCAGTCCTCTCACTCCCCTGCTTTTATAGGAGATGGGCTGGGGCTCAGAGTGTAGTGAGTAGGGAGTGTGGTGTGCTCCTCAGTATTGAGGAAGGGAAGCCCAAGCACAGAGAAAGGGACCTGACCAAGGTCTCGCGGCTGTTTGCAGGCACCACAGGGCTTGAAGCCAGGTGAGCGGTGCTGGTTGGGTTGGCACCCTAGCATGCCAAGCTGCTCTTCTGGCCTCATCTCCTGCTGTATCCACCCACATACAGCATGGCCCACTTCGGCCACGGCGAATGACTCACTGCTCCCCAGGCCCACATACTCCCCCCACCTCCCACTTCTGAGCACCCCATTTCCTCTGCCAGCAGTGCTCTCCTCCATGGCTCCAGCTGTCCAGCGTCCTCGCCTCCTCCACAGCCAGCTCCACATCTCTCCTCTGGGAAGCCTGCCTTGCCCCTGGGCCAAGTGGGTGGCCCTCCTTGGGACTTCATTCCTTCCTCATCACATCTCAGCAATGGGTAGCTCTTGCCTCCCTCTGGGCTGTGAGGTCAGGGTTTTACCCCCAGCATGTCAGGCGAGCACGGACAGATGCCCTGAACCCCTCGGTCAACAGCAGTGCAGTGAAATCAGGTCCTGCCATGGTCAGGCTCCTCTGGCCTCCTCATTCTCACCCTAGCTCCCCACTGACCATGCTCCTGTCCCACTGTCCCACTTCTCTGCTTCCTGAATGAACCAAGTTCTTTCCCATGGGCCATCTGCACCTACTATTCCATACACCCAACCAGCTCTTTCTCACCCTTCAGGTCTCCACTCAAATGTCGCCTCCTCCAAGAGGCACTCCTGACTGCCTTGGGGCAATCACCACTGGTCCCATCACCCTGCTTATTTCTCTCCTGGCTGTTTCCTACCACAGTCTCAGCTCAAGACTACCTGAGTTTAAATCCTTGCTCTGTTACCTATGCACTGTGGGTCCTTGAGCAAGTCACTAGGCCTCTGTGTGCCCGGGTTTTCTTATTTATAAAATGAGGATGATAACAGTGCCTGTAGCACAGAGTAGCATAAGGATTGAATTAATGCAAATAAGTGCTCAGAGCAGTGTCTGGTACGTTGTGAGTCTGGCACATGCATCACACAAGCATTAGCTCTCAGTATCATTACTTGTTCACTGGTTTACTGCCTGGCTGCCTCTTAGCATGTACGCTCTGCAGGGGAAGAGGCCCTAGCTGTCCCGCCAGCACCATAGCTCCAGAGTTTACCAAAACTCCAGGAGCATAATGAGCTGCCCATTACATTTGTTGGATGGATAGACGGGTGGATGATGGAGGGACAGCTGTACGGATGAAGCAAAGATGTAAACAACCTACATGGGCCACCACTCATTCTTGGTGGTCGCATCTTTCCATGCTCTTCTCTCTTCCATCCCAAATAACAGCTAGCACTAGTGAGTTTCTCCTACATCAGACCATCCACTCACTGGCTGGATGGTGGATGGTGTATAACATTTGCCAGTGTAAAGAGCGAATACTGGCCAGGAGCCCCAACAAAGGCTTACATGAGAGAAGAGGCAGTCTTGGTGGACAGGAAAACTTCAGGTTGGGCGTAGGGGGGGTTGGCAGTGAGTAGATAAAGGCCCATCTGATTAGGGAACACTGAGAGCAGGGCTCGGAGGCCTGAAAGTGCAAGATGCCTTTGAGGAAGGGTGGGTGGTTGGGAGGGGCTGAGGCATAGAGTGGCAGGTCAAGAGAGGACACTGGACAAGCAGACTGGCTGGACATTGGTGGCACTGACAGAATCAGGCAGGGAGTCACTGAAAGATTCCAAACACATAGTGGAGGTGGTGGGGCTACCCCATAGAGACCCACTGTGTCGGCCATACCATGACTGGCCGAGGGTCAGACCAGGAGTCAGGGCAGCAGCGGTGGCAGGCAATCAGTCATCCAGGGGAGAGTTGAGGAGGCCTGAACAGGCAACTTAAGAGCTGTGTTGCACAAGAAAGCATTCCTGCAAAAGGCTGGTGGCCAAAGACAGCCCCCCAACCAAAGGTGACCCGGACCTTACCTGCACCAGATTCCAGCCTTGGAGGGACTCCGCGATGATGGATGTAACCGACGGACAGACTCCTCCAAACACCATCAAGTGGTTCGGCCCGTATTTTATTGCATCGTAGAAGGCTTTCAATCCTTTTGCATTATCACACTGGAGAGCAACAGACAGAAAGAATAGCCCAAATTAGAAACGGCTTTCCCCAGGGACAAGGGCCCAACGGCAGATTCACACAAACAAATTTCCTCATGGGAAACCTGCTGGGTTTCAGCTCCCCCATCAAAAGGCCTCTCTCTAAGCCAGCCCCGAGCCCACGCTACAAGCTCAGAGTGTGATGTTGGTACCCTCCATCCTGGCTCTCCTCCCACTGAGCACCCTCCCTATCCAGGATCTCTGGCTCTCCAGCTATCTCCCTGCAGGGCACATTGAGGAAAGGGCCCCCAAATGCCTCACTCTGGGGTCTCCCCCTTCTTGGGGTCATTTACGTGTTAAAAGAGGACAAATCTAACACCCATTAGAATGGCTACTATTAAAAAAACACAAAATGGTTAAGTGTTGGTGAGGATGTGGAGAAACCGGGATGCTGGTACGTTGCTTAGGTAGGAATGTCCAATGGGCAGCTGCAGGAGGGAAAGCACTGCAGGTCCTCAAAAAGGTACACAGGATTACTGAACAAGCCGGCATTCCACTTCTGGATAGACAGCCGGAAGAACTGAGAGCAGGGACTCCAAGAGGTATTTGCACACCCATGTTCATAGCAGCACTATTTGCAATAGACAAAAGGGGGAAACAACCTAAATATCCATCAAGAGACGATTCCAAACATATACAAAATATGGCATATACACACAAGGGAGTATTTTTCAGCCTTAAAAAGAAAGGAAATTCTGACATGTGCCACAAAACTGATAAACCTTGATGACATTATGCTAAGTGAAATAAGTCAGACGCAAAGGACACGTAGTGTATGATTCCACTCAGAAGAGGTCTCTAGGGTAGTCAAATTCATAGAGACAGAAACAGAATGGTGGCTTCCAGGGGTTGAGGGAGAAGGGAATGGGGAGTCAATGTTTAATGGGCATAGAGTGTCACTTTGGGAAGATGGAAAGGTTCCGGAGATGGATGGTGGTGATGGTTGCACTGCCACTGGATGTACCTAATGCCACAGCTGTGCACTTACAAATGGTTAAAAGGGTAAATTTTATGTTATGCTTATTTTACCACAATAAAAAAAGAAGGAAGAAGAGGAGGAGGAAGAAGAAGAGGAGGAAGAAAAGAAAAAGGAAGAGGAGGAGGAGAGGGAGGAGGAGGAGACTCTAGAGGGAAGAGTTTGCTTAGCAAACACTTGCCAAGCGCAGTTGTGTTCAATCTGGGCTGGGTGCTCAGGTAACATACCAGTTGGATCCAGCCCCCTGCCCAGGTGCTCACATCCTAGAGAGGAAAACTGAGCCCTAAAGCAGATCCCGGTGACCCAGTATGGAAACGAACAAGGACAAACGTCCTCAAATGTAGGGAGTTGGGACTCAGTTCCACCTCCATCTCTGTCATTCAAGCTGCCCTGTCATCTCTTCCCTGCACAAAGTCACTGGCGCCTCGCTAGGCTTTTCGCCCTCCCTGGGGCCTGGAGAAGCCTGCTTACCACCCAGCCACTGTCGGAGGGTTCTTTGTAAAACATAAACCTGTCCTTCTGACTATCCTGCTCTCCTCACACTTCAAGCCCAACCTCCTAGCAGGACGTAATTCTCAAAAGGTTAAAAACATAATTCTCATGAAAACCGGTAGTGGGTACATGTCAACCTTTTGTTTAACTCATTAATAAAGGGATCTGCAGGATGACAAAGTGGATTCAAAAGAAAACTTGAGAGACAGGGATTTTTATAGTGAATGGAAAAATAAGAAAGGTGAAAATAAGTAAGGTTGCCAAATCAGATACAAAACTGGTTAATGTCCTACGGGGCAATAAAAATAACCTTTGGGGACAGAAAAGAAAATCACTAAAGACTGGCACATCCTGTCAGTTTTCGAGAATTGTAAGGTGTCTGGGGCTAAATTCCCCCAGTCAGATGACTCGTAGACAGGGCAGCTAGAAAAGACTCTGTTAGGCTAACTGGTTATAAAATAGTTACTCTGCATTATTTACAAGTTTAGTACCAGGGTCTGAACCCTCCCTGTCATCATGGATACAAGAAGCCACAGGCCCAACCTGCCTCCCCATGCTGACCTGATTTCCCTCCACTCTCTCCCTGGCTCACCAACTACAGCTCACCAGCCTCCTCTCTGCTCCTTGAAACACAAAGCAATTTCCTTCCCGCCTCTGGGCCTTTGCACTTGCTGTTTTCTTTGCTGGGAACAATATTCAATTGGTTCTCGGCATGGTTCACTCCTTCTCATCATCCAGGTCTCGGCATAGCTGTTACCTCCTCAGAGACGTCATCGCTGTCCCCCTTATTCAAAATGTCCCCCACCCCCAGTCACTCTGTAACATGCCCCCTCATTTATTGCCCTAAGAGAGTTCCTAAAATTCTCTGAAATCATGTTGTCTATTTTTTGTTGCAAGTTGACTGACCTACCAACTAGAACATGAGCCCCCGAAAGCAAAGATTTTTGTCACATTTTTGTCACTGTTTTCATAGCTGTCTTCCCAAAGCCTCAGTGAGGACCCAGCAAGAATCTATAGCATGCATGAAGGAGCCCTCGGACATTCTCCCTGTATCTGCTCCTCTTTTCCTTCTATGCCCACATCTCTCTACTTAGTTTTGTCTTCCTCTCCATTCTGTGTCTTCCTCTTCCTTTCTGGTCCCTCTCCCTTAAGTGGTCATAACGTGGGACGGGAGCGGGTTAGTACTTGCTGCTCCCTCCTCATTTGAGAGACTCTGACCCACAGTGGGTGTCAACAGGGCTGGAGGCACAAGTGTGAGGGGTGGCTGGCCTCAGAGAGCCCACTGTCCAGCGGTGAGACCTCAAAGAGGTGGCCAGTCCCATGGGACACAGTGATCATGCACGGCAGGGGTGAGGCCGGGCTATAGACACCCCAGGATGGCAGCAGAGGGCCCTGGGCAAGGCCTAAGGACCAAGCCAGGGTGCTGGATTGCAGCCTGCAGAGATTTGGGAAATAAGGCCATTTTAAAATTTAAGTGTAATTTTTAAAAATGACCACGCTAATTTTTTTTTTTTTTTTTTTTTGCCAAGAAATAAAGAGAGAAAGAGAAGACGAAATGCAGGAAGGAAGGGGGGAAGGCAAAGAAGAAAGATTAACTTCTCATTGCTTCTTGGGGCCCTCCATGAATTGTCCCCGTTCCTTGATTGAAAGCCACACACTCTCCACCCTCAGCAGAACACAGCAGATATAACAGAGTAAGTCATGTTTAATTGTTTCTACCATGATTTACTGAATCATTTCCCATTTTAATACATTCTTATAATGATTTTAGCTTGTTTTCTAATCTATTGCTAATGACAATGATAATACAGTACCACAAGATTTATCATCAAAGTTGCATTAAAATAATATTAGCAACAATGAAGTTATTAATACTTGTTTGCTCTGCAAACATTTCCCTGGCATCTTGTCTGGGCAAGACTCTGTATTAATGATGATGTCCCGATGTCTCACAAATACACCACTTCTGAATGTCAGCTCAAGAATAGGAGAAAATATTTGACAACCAGTATTTGACCTAGAAGAATCTTCTAACATTTGCAACTGTTTATCTGACTCTGTTTCCACCAGGCTGGGTGTGGAAGGCAGAATTTTGGCCCCCGTGACCTGTGCTCCTTGATCTTACTCTCAGGAATATGTTATGTTACATGCAAAACCTTCGCAGATATAATTAAGGTTTCTTATCAGCTGACCTTAAAGAATTATCCAGGTGGCCAATGTAATCACACGAGCCCTGAAAAGCAGAGATTTTTTTTTTTTCTGGTAGCAGGAGTGAAATCAGAGGTTCCAACCATAAGATACATTCAGTGTGCCTGTTGCCTCAAAGAAGAAGGGGCCATGTATTAAGAAAATGAGGGCCTCAGTCTTAGGATCAAAAAGAACTGGCTCTTCCCCAGGTGAACCTCCAGTTAAGAATCCTGCCCAGCTGACACCTTGATTTTCGACCTCGTGAAGCCCTGAGCAGAGGACCCACCAAGATCACGCAATGCCTGGACTTCCGGCCCCTGGACTATGAGCTGATGCATGCTTGTGACGTAAACCATGAAATCGGTGGTGATCTGTTACAGAAAACTAACACGGTGAAGTAAAATGAGAAAAGTAAGAATAATAGAGTGAGGTTTTTCTTCACGTTAAATGTATTCCATTTAAAAAACTATCCTTAATTTATAGATACTTCCTAGTTTGTATGGTGTTGAAATGTTTTTCTATTATGAAATTAAAAATAGCAGAAGGGTTTTGTTTGTAATGTCCTGATGTGACAAAATAAAGGTTCTTTTTTTTTTTTAAAGATGTTATTTAGTTGAGAAAGAGAGAGAGAGCATGAGCAGAGGGAGAAGGAGAAGCAGACTCCCTGCTGTGCAGGGAGCTAGGCTAGGGGCTCCATCCCAGGACCCCAAGATCAGTACCTGAGCCAAAGGCAGATGCTTAACTGACTGAGCTACCCAGGTGCCCCCACCCGAATAAAAATTTTCTTTTTAATGTAAGTTTTTCCTCCATGTCCTTCTCCCCACTGCACTCCTTTAGCTTCTACTGATGTGTGCAATCCAAACACGTGGGCATCGCTAATCTAGCCAGCCCTGTACCTTCATTTTCAGATGCACACCAAGGAGAAGAAGGGGAGGAAAGGGGTTCGTCACTGTCCTATCAGGATTAGGGGAGGGATTTCACAATTCCCAGTTCAGAGCTTTCTCAATAATCTGGAGAACTCAGCTCAACAGGCAAGGGGGATGCTGAAGCTAGCAGTGTTCTAGAAAGGGCTGCTTCCCCAGGATAATGCTTCAAGCCCAGGCCTCCTGATTCATGCTGTGGACCTGAGGCAGGGTCAGCCACCTCCTGGGCATCCGGCTCACTCCCTCAGCTCCCCTAAAGAGAACACTTTTATGGGGACTACCAAATAAAAATCACATGCATGTGTCTGTCCCATTTTAGATACCTTTCTCCCTCATCCTCATTTCTGATACTGTCCCTTCCTGCCTGATACAAATAGTGTCCTAATTAGAGGGACTTTTCCAACTGACCAGAGCTGAGTCTTTGAGGAGGGACCAGTTTGGTCATCACGCTCAGCCCCTCGGGGGCCTAGGACCTGGCATAGCTGTTTTAGAGCCAGCAAGCAGGCCTCTGGGCTCCCTGCCTTCACTTCAACAGGCAGGCTCTCCTTGGATCTGTTCCGTCTTTAACATCAAGTTTCCATGTGATACTTAATTTGAGGAGGGGATTCTATTGCCAGTAGCATGAAATGCCAGGAAACCACAAGGGGGATGACCCCAGAGGTCCCTGGCCATGTATGATTTTTTGGTTTCTGGCCTAGGGAAGGGCAGGTGAGTGCCCTGCAGGTGAGGCTGGATGCGCCAGGCACTTAGGCTCACTCCTTCCACGTTAATCCACAGCACATCAGTTTGCCTGATAATCAATCACCAAATCACTGGGGGGAATTTCTCTAAGTTTGAGTGTCCTGAGGGACTCCCTGCAGACACTTCACACGGCCATTTCATGAGGATTCATCCTTCAGGCTCAGGTGAAAGTCCATTTCACCTGTATTTCACATTCTAGTCCTTCCTGAAGGCTGCACTTGGCGACGCTCCCCTAATGCCTGTTTATTAGCTTCTTCTTGCAGACTCCAGACCCGCCCCTGTGTGAGCCAGGGAGATGCCAAAGCTTTTCCATTCCCCCCACTTAAGGTGTCTGTCAGACAGCTTTTAGTGAGCTGGTCACTGGTCAAAACTATCATTCTGAGAAATTGTTTATGGCAAGTTGTCTTTGGGTGATTTGGCTTCTGACGAATTGCTCTCAGAGCCCCTATAAGGGGGGTCTTGAGTCCTGGAAGGAAGCGATGGGCTTTATCAGGTTCTCTGACTTCCCTCCCACCTCTGGCACCTAGTCCGGCCTAGGCCCGACTGACCCCCAGAAGACAGGGGAGGTAATTCCATCGCTGCTCACATTCCCAAGCAGTGGTACAAAGCTTATCGAAGGGGCACAGCCTCTGACCTGCATTTCTGCCACCTGGACACGGGCTCTGGCACACGGTTGGCCCTCAGTCACTGTTGCTTCCCCCGCCCCAGCTCCCGGTCCAGTCCGTCCAGTATGCTTCCTCTTCGCCCTCTACTGACTTGACTCCACATCTACAGCAGCTCATGGTCCCTGCGCCCAAATTCCCTTCCCCGACTCCACTCCCGATGACTCCTCTTTCCTGGTAAGGACACACTTGTCACAGAGAAATCATAATTGGCACATATAGGCTATAAATGGGAATAGATCCAAAAGCCATGCAAATCCATTTTTTTAAATGGAAAAGTAAAACTCTGGAATACATTCCATTTTTCATTTATATCTCATTTTAAAAGAATTAAAATACTTTTTTTGACTCAAAAATTTCAAAGCCAATGTTGCTGAGAGTTAAAATGTAGAAATGCCAAGAAAATGTCAGAGTTAATAACAACCAATCTGAGACTGAGAATTACTCTGTACAGAATTTCAGAATTGAAGAATTTAAAACCCGATGTGTCCGACCCGCCCCAGATACAAAGTCCTCCTTTGTGCCCCCTGCTCCAGGAGCAGTCAGCATCTGCTTACATTCCTCCAGTGGCAGGAGTCTCACTCCCTCACCAGGGAGCTAAGGTGTCATTGGCCAGCTCTGCTTCTTACAAAGTATTAAAATCACCTTCCTTTTGTAGTTCCCTTTCAAGTTCTCATGCTAGAGCAAAGGTCAGCAAACTTCTCCTGGTAAGGGTCAGGCGGTAAATATTTTAGGCTTTGGAGACCATATGGTCTCTGTTGCAACTTGTCAACCCCTTGTAGCACAAAAGCAGCCACAGACAATACATAAACAAATGAGCATGGCTGCATTCCAGTAAAATTGTATTTACCAAAACAGGCAGCAGTCAGATTTGTGCCCTGGGCCATAGTTCGCCCACCTCTGCTCTGGAGCCTATTAGTCTCCCATTCCCATGAGAGCCCTTCAGACACCCAAACTCAGGCAGCCTGACTTGACTCCAGGAAATGCTTTCAGGCCAAATGACACTTAGCTCTTCTAATCACCCCTGTAGGATATGGTGTCACACCCTTTCCACTTGTGGTCATCCTCCAGAAAGGCTTCAGAAGGCAGACATTTCTAGGATGCACCCCCAGATATCTCCAATCGTCTGCACTGAAAAGTGACACTAGCTAATACGCATCGTGATCTCACTGTGTTCGGCATGGTCCTAAAAACTTCATGTAAATTATCCTATTTGTTACTCACAATACTATTATAAGGTAGTTTTACTATTATTATTTCCAATCTTACAGAAAAGGAAATTGAGCTCCAGAGAAGTTAAATAACTTGCTCAAGGTCACATAAAGGGTGAAGATTCCATCCCAGGCAGTGTCGCTTCAGAGTACTGTTTTATTTTAAATAAGAATGTTATTTTGAAATATTTCATGTGTGGAAAAGAATATATCACAGATATATAACTTACATAAAATATGAAAAACAGTAGTACAAACCTACAGGATACCCAATACACAGCTAATGTGGAAGCCTGTGTGTGGCCACCCTGTATCCCCTTTCTTCACCCAAGAGGCACTCCTCATCTGGATTTATCCTTCCTTGCTTTTCTTTATTGTTTTATTACATGTCTGTGTTTCTTAAACACTAGATCATGTGATTGTATTTGTTTTCAAATGTATATATACTTAGAATCATGCTGTAAATTTTGCCTGAAACTTGAACCAAAGACCCCTTTATGGCTCTGCATTGTGTGTGAGACATTTGGATGTTTATTGCTGAACACAGTGGCAGTTCATTTATTTTCAGAGGTGCATAGTATTCCGGGGCAGGAATATGCCATGGTTTGTTTCTTCCTTGCCCTGTTGATGGACACTGGGATTGTTTCCAGTATTTTGTTTGGTTGCCGTTGTAAATAAGATGGTTGAAAATTCCTACATGTGTCTCCTGACACATATGTGCAGAGCTCCTCTAGTGTCTAAATGTGGCAATGGGAGTGTTAAATCACAGGATTTCCCACATTCTTTTCAAAGTGCTTTTATCCATTTACACTCCCACTGTCAGTGTTTGACAGGTATCATTACTCCACATCCCTACTAACTTTAATTTTTGCCAATATTGTGAGCATTGATGTCATTTCAACTTGTCTGTTCCTGATTATTAAATAGGATGAGCCATCTTTACATATGTTTATAGGTGTTTTGTTTCTTCTTTGGGACCAGTGACTTTGCCCATTTTTCTATTGGGTTGTATTTTCCTTATCAATTTGTTCAGAGCATGCCTAGACATAATGATAAACAAAACAAAATGATCACCTGCCACATTCTGGGCATGGACTTCTATTAATGCGACCTTAGAATGCAATCTTTGTAACTGGCACCTACTTCACACAGACCTTACTGTCAGTAAAAACTACTAAATCAGCACACACAATCTTGGTAACAAAACACCTATGAAACTTTCTTAGAGGGACGCCTGGGTGGCTCAGCAGTTTAGTGCCTGCCTTTGGCCCAGGGTGTGATCCCGGAGTCCTGGGATCGAGTCCCACATCTGGCTCCCTGCATGGTGGAGCCTGCTTCTCCCTCTGCCTGTGTCTCTGCCTCTCTCTCTCTCTCTCTCTCTCTATCTCTCTCTCATGAATAAATAAATAAAATCTAAAAAAAAAAAAAAAAAAAAAGAAAGAAAGAAAGAAACTTTCTTAGAGGGAGGGGAGAAAAAGACAACTTGATGATAAATGCAGCCAACCAAAACATGATTCAAAACACAGATCTCAGGAACGGAGGCTTGTGGTTAAAAAGAAGCAATTGTGAGTACTGCACCCATTTCACGTGAATCAGCCAGCAAAGCGAAGACAATAACATAACATAAAACTCAGAAGGAGGAGGAGGCAAAGGAGTCATAAGATTGCAAATTTCCTCTTCTTAGACAGGAAAACTTGAATTGATATCATCTAAAATTGAAAACTGGAGTCTAAAAGCCAGGACTTTAACCTCACTGCATTTCATTGTCTTTTATTACCCTTGATATTTTAGAAATCAGGATTTTCTGTAGTGAAGGCAAAATTGTTTAATGTAGAGTAATTCCTTCTTTATATTTCCTTAGTTTCTTCTGTGGCATTCAAAAAAATAAAATTTAACATCAGTTTTAGATAGCATGTAATAATGATCTCATTTATAATATTATTTCTGTCTATCTCTCTCTAACATATGCATGGAGACATGTCTGGAATGAGACTTATCTGATGTTCAAAATGGTGAGATTTTGAATGATTTTTTTTACTCTCTTCTTTGTACCTGTTTTACTCAAGATTTTTTTAAATGCATATATTATTCTTAAAAGATGGGAGGTCGTTTTGAAACCAGTAGGCTTCTCACAC